>NC_053025.1:351874022-352167298 GCF_003073215.2 Triticum urartu
CTCTTCTTACTCCTTATTCCTTCATCCATCGTAATATCACCCAAAACTTGAAAACTTCAATGACACAAAACTCAACCAAACCTTCGTGAGATCCGTTAGTATAAGAAAGCAAATCACTACTATAAGTATTGTTGCAAACCTATTCATATTCTGTTTTTAATTATATCTACTGTATTCCAACTTTTCTATGGCGAAAAATCTACAAAGAAAATCATAGAATCATCAAAACTAGCACATAACGCAAAGAAAACAGAATCTGTCAAAAATAGAACAGTCTATAGGAATCTGGATATTTCAAATACTTCTGTAACTTCAACAATTCTGAAAAATTACGAAAACGCCAGCAATTTGTATATTAATCTTCTACAGAAAGAATCAGTATTTTCTCGTGCTTCTGTTAAAAATGAAAATTATTTTCGTGAGCGCAAAAGTTTCTTTTTTTAGTAGGATTAAAACGACTATCACCCAAATCATCCCAAAGGCTTTGCTTGGCACAAACACTAACTAAAACACAAAAAACACAATCATAGCAGTAGCATAATTGTGCAAGAACTCTAGAACAGAAAGAAAAAGTCAAAATAAATTTTATTCATTGGGTTGCCTCCCAACAAGCGCTATCGTTTTACGCCCATAGCTAGGCATAATGTGAAGGATCTAAGTATTGACATCTTTGTTTCTAGATCCATACGATGCCCTCATGGTTGATTCATCTGGTGTCTTAATTCAAGTTCTATGGAAGTGTTCCATACCCTTCCTTAGTGGAAATTGAAATTTAATATTGCCTTCTTTCATATCAATAACGGCACCAATAGTAAGTAAAAATGGGCTACCAATAATAATTGGACAAGACGGATTGCGGTCAACATCAAGAATAATAAAATATATGGGCACATAATTCCTATTCGCAAGAATAAGAACATCATTAATTCTTCCCATAGGTTTTTTAATAGTAGAATCCGCCAAGTGGAAATTTAAAGAACATTCTTAAATATCGATAGGACCAAGCACATCACATAAAGAATTCGGAATTGTAGAAACACTAGCACCCAAGTGACATAAAGCAAAACACTCATAATTTTTAATCTTGACATTTATGGTAGGTTCCCATTCATCATGTAATTTTCTAGGAATTGAAATCTCTAATTCCAATTTTTCTTCCAAACTTTCATCATAGCATCAATAATATGTTTAGTAAAAGCTTTATTTTGTTCTTAGGCATGGGGTGAATTCCTCATGGATTGCAACAAATAAATACAATCAATCAAAGAGAAACTATCATAATTAAAGTGTTTGTAATCCAAAAGAGTGGGCACATCACTAGTTAAAGTTTTGACCTCTTCAAACCCACTTCTATCAATTTTCTCAACAAGATTTTTACCCTCCGAAATATTGGGACGCCTTCTAACTAAAGTTGAATATTCTTCATTCCCTTTATTATCAATCTTAATCTTACTAAACAAGGAATCAATAGAGGAAACACCAATCATTTTAAGATCTTCATCATTTTAATGAAAGCAATCACTAGAAAACGCTTTTTCTAAATATTCTCTTCTTACTCTAAGCATAGCGCTTCTTTTCTAACTTTCATCCATACAAAAATAAAGAGCCTTATTTGATTCCTCAACCTTAGGCACAAAAATTTTCATCTTGAAATTTTCTACATCCTGAGAAATTCTATCAATACTTCTAGACATACCATGAATCTTATTCAGCTTTTCTTCTATTGTAGCATTGAAAACTTTTTGAGTATTGATAAATTCTTTAATAATATTCTCAAGATCAGAGGTGTTCCTATTATTATTATAAGAAGGATTACCATAGCAATTAGCATAATTATTAGAGGAATTACTAGGAAAAGGCCTAGGATTAAAATTACCTCCATAAGCATTGTTATTGAAATTGTTTCACGAGATAAAATTCACATCTATGGCATCACTATTTTGCTCAACCAAAGTAGACAGAGAAACAACATTAAAATCAACAGGAGCACTTTTATTAGCAAGCAATTTCATAAGAGCATCAACTTTTTCACTCAAAGAAGAAATTTCTTCAATCGAATTAACTTTTTTACTAGTAGGAGCTCTTTCAGTATGCGATTGTGAACTCTTTAGCATAATATTACCAAGAAATTTGGTGGCTTCACCCAAAGTAATTTCCATAAAAGTACCACCTGTGGCGGAGTCCAAAAGATTACAAGAAACAAAATTCAACCCCGCATAAAAAATTTGTATGATCATCCAAAGATTTAACCCACGAGTTGGGAAATTCCTTAGCATTAATTTCATCCTTTCCCAAGATTGTGCAACATGCTCATGTTCAGGTTGCTTGAAATTCATGATCTGGGTTCTAAGGGAAATAATTTTCGCAAGCGGAAAATACTTTGTAATAAAGGCATATTTTCACTGATCCAACGAATCAATACTATTGCGAGTCAAAGAAGAAAACCAATTTTTTTCACGATCTCTCAAAGAAAATGGGAATAATTTCAATTTCACAATATCATTGTCCACATCGTTTTTCTTTTGCATATGGCATAATTCTAGAATGTGTTAAGATGGGATGCGGAATCCTCATTAGCTGTACCGGAAAATTGATTTTTCATAACAAGATTCAGCAAAGCAGCATTAATATCACAGGACACTGCACTAGTGGCAGGAGGAGCAATCAGAGTGCTAATAAAATCATGGTTGTTGGTATTGGAGAAATCACACAACTTGATGTTCATCAAGGTTATCGAACTAGTAGGAGAACCAAGATTATCGAACCAGTAGGAGAACAACACAACACCACGGAAACAACTCATGCACACAAAGAACAAATACTTGCAACCCGACGTAAGAGAGGGGTTGTCAATCCCTCACGGGTAAAAAGATAGGTAAATTTTTAGTAGATTGGATAAATAGATCTCGCGGGAACACGAGATAAAATAAATAATAATAAATTGCAGCAAGGTATTTTTGTATTTTTTTGAATAATAGATCTAAAATAAAATCAAATAAAAATAGACCACGAAGGCAAATATAATAAAGAAGAGACCTGGGGGCCGTAGATTTCACTAGTGGCTTCTCTCGAGAAAATAGCATACGGTGGGTAAAAAAATTACTGTTGGGCAATTGATAGAACTTCAAATAATCATGAAAATATCCAGGCAATGATCATTATATAGGCATCACATCCAAGATTAGTAAACTGACTCCTGCATGCATCTACTACTATTACTCCACACATCGATCGCTATCCAGCATGCATCTAGTGTATTAAGTTCATGGAAAACGGAGTAATTCAATAAGCACGATGACATAATGTAGACAAGATCTATTTATGTAGAAATAGACCCCATCTTGTTATCCTTAGGAGCAATGATACATACGTGTCGGTTCCCCTTTTGTCGCTAGCATCAACCACCGTAAGATCGAACCCATCACAAAGCACCTCTTCCCATGGAAAGAAAACTCGATCTAGTTGGCCTAACTAAACCAAAGATTCGAAGAAGGAATACGAGGCTATAAGTAATCATGCATATAAGAGATCAAAGAACTAAAGTAACTTTCATGGATAAAACATAGATCTGATCATAAAATCAAAGTTAATTAGATCCCAACAAACACAACGCGAAAAACGTTACATCAAATAGATCTCGTAGGTTGAGAATAAAAAGATGGAGAGGAAGCCATCTAGGTAATAACTACACACCCGTAGGTCTACAATGAACTACTCTCGCATCATCGGAGAGGCACCAATGAGGATGATGAACCCCTCCGTGATGGTGTATAGATTGGATCTGGTGGTTCTGAAACTTACGGCGGCTGGAATTGATTTTCATCAACACACCTAGGGTTTCTGGATTATTGGGATATTTATTGAGCAAAGAGGTGGTGTGGGAGGCCATCGGGGTGGGCACAACCCACCTGGGCGCGCCTGGGGGCCCATGCGTGCCCTGGTGGGTTGTGCCCCCCTCGAGGCACCCCTAGGTGCTTCTCTGGCCTATCTGTTGTCTTCTGGTCCAGAAAAAATCCACAAAAAGTTTCCCTGCATTTGGACTCCATTTGATATTGGCACTATGTCAATAGGTTAGTCCCAAAACTGATATAAAATGATTGTAAAACATGCATGAATGATAATATAACAGCATGGAACAATCAAAAATTATAGATACGTTGGAGACATATCCGGCAGCAGCTCGGTGCTGCTATGGCTGCAGCAGCAGGGGAAGCCGGGCATGGCATGACGCGAAGGCAGACGGTGGCTCACAGCAAATTGGCGGCGCACGACGGTGGGAGGTCGGGTTCGAAATGGTGGCTTGGTGATTTGACATAGCGGAGGGCTGCGGGTGGCGCGACAAAGCCGGCGTGGGTGGGTCATGTGTAGGGTGGGGAAGCTCACTACATAAGCCATACGGCCAAGGCGCTCAACCCCAGCAGTTCGATGCGACGTGTCGGGTGACCAGACCCGTAGAGAGGTGGAGTGGGGCGGCTCGGCCGTGGAGTGATGCCGAGGCACGCCGACGACTTGACGGGGACCAGCAAGCTCGGGCATGGAGTCACGCGGGGACGGGATGCAGCGGCGGGTTGATGTGAGGCGGCTCAGCTATCAGCGGCTGAAGCGGCAGGGGCGGGGCCGGCTCTCGGAGGCGGAGGTGGCCTAGAAAATCCGGCGGCTCAGCACGGCCGTGCGGCGGAGGCTCTTGGCGAGGCGAGGGAAGTTTGATGCAAGTGACCCGCTGTGTCCGTCTCAGTGCCAGATTCGGTTCTGGCTTGACCGTGGGTATAAACAGAGCATGAAGCGTGACTGCGGTGACTTGGAGGTGCGGGCCTATGGCAGAGGTGGAGACACAGCGGTGGCTCAGCTACGGGCCAGGTGGAGTGCGACAGCTTGAAGGTGAAGACCAAGGCGGAAACCAAATCCCTCCAATTGTAATCTTCCCCTGATGGATCATTTTTCCTTGATAACCAGGGGCGAGATCCACATACTAATAAAAATTTTCTTGCATAATCCTTGAATTAGCCTCCTGGTCATTTTCTTGTCTGCGTGTACAAATCGCAGTTGACAAAAGGAAAAGACCGATTTGGCTTCAGATGATGTAGACAAAGATGCACTAGTAATTGAAATCCTTGGATGCAATGAAACAACGCACTTGTTTGTATTTTTTGACTTGATAGCTCGATTGGGACTTGGCCTTGCACCTATTTGTGACTTGCATCCATCTGACATGATGAATCTATGTTTGAATAAAATGGAGACTTCCACCATGCCAACCCATTGGAATCTTTTCTGATGATCCCGTAAATTTGTGAACTTCTCGGAACCCTGGGAAAGATCCGTCCAAGAACTCAACACCACCGAGCGAGGCCCCACGGTGGGTGCCAACTAAGGTCGTTTTGTCACGATATATGTCCTTGTGAGGACTTAGTTATGAGGCCAGCGCAACTAGGTAGTAGCTTGAACAGGGTTGAGCGGGACGATATACGTGAGATTTTACCCATGTTCGGCCCATCATGGTGGAGGTAAAAGTGTACATCCTGCTTGATTATATTTATGATGATGATGATTTCAGTTACAAGGGTCGTGTTTCGCTGCCTCTATCTCGAGAGCACCTACTTTGATCTTGTCTCGGACTTGTCTGTCTAAGACCTATCTATTGTGCCCCTGACCCTCTTGGGGTGCCCTAGCCCTCCATATATAAGTTGAAGGGGCCGGTTACGTGTAGATTCCTAGTAGGATTAGGAATTAGCCTAATTCTGGATTCTCATCGCGGGCTTCTGAACCCAGGCTTCTCTCCATGGGCTTCTTGACTCCTAGGCTTCTTATCTCTAGGTGGCTCATTTTCGTGGCCAAGTAGATGCTGGGTTAGGATTCGAATCTGCCGGGTTACAATAGTCTACCGGGTTATAACTATCTGCCGTGTTACAAGGGTCTACCGTGTTAGCACCTGCCGGGTTAGCATCTACCAGGTAAATTCTAGAGATGACTTAACAGGGCTGCTTATGTCCAGAGATGACTTAACGTCATGAGCCAGATTTAACCACGGGTAATTCCCCTGAGAGTTCTGCTAACAAATCTTTTAATGATGAGGTTTCCACACTAATGACTGATAAGTTTGAGATGTCTATGATGGGAGAGTTGAAGGTCATTCGAGAGTTTGAAGTCAACCAAAGAAGAGAAGAAACATTCATCAACCAAGCCAAATATACCCAAGACATGCTCAAAAGATTCAAGCTAGATGATGTCAAGCCGGCCAAGACTCCAATGCCAACCAAGTGCCAACTTGACATTGATACCAATGGTAAAGAGGTGGATCAAAAGGTTTATCGCTCCATGATTGGATCCTTGCTTTACCTTTGTGCATTTAGGCCAGATATCTTGTGGTGTGTGGGAATGTGCGCAAGGTTCCAAGCTGCACGTAAGGAAAGTCACAGTGGTGGTCAAGCGAATCTTTCCATATTTGGCTCATACCCCAAACTTTGGTTTATGGTACCCCAAAAGAACAAGCTTTCATCTCATGGGATATTCGGACTTGGATTGTGTCAGGACCCCGATCCTAAGTCACACCGATCTAGCATGTAACACAAGATATCACTTTGTGGCCTTACGCACGGTATTCCCACGGCTGCAACCTTACCTAGGCCGGGATCGTTTGCGAATTTTGGCTCACGTATATGATTGTGTTGCTAGCATCCATATGATAGACAACCTGGGCTGACATGACTTGTCGTGAACGCAAGGTGGTACAAACTTACAAGGACATGCATACGTAACCCAACAATGAACATGTCGGTCATCAACGCATGAACCCAAGTCGTAGCAAGCTACAAGGATTTAAAGGAACAACACGTGACATTTCCTCGAAGGGATAGACATAGGAACAAACAAGGATACATGCTGGTCAACGCAAGTTTTCTAGAGCAGTGGCGAACTACCATGGCTAAGTGGAAGCACTAGGAGACATTTCCCCATAAGGAAGGCTACCTAGAATAAACAACTAGGTGTTGGATCGCACACACATCAAGCATTTCAATAACATACACACAATATGATCTATATGTGTAAATACAACATATCATCACAATAATATGTAAATATGTAAATACAACATGGCATCACGACAAAAATCTATGACTCAAAGTATTTATTCAGTAGGCTCCGAGGAGCCAGATATTACAAACATGGGTCTCATGACCCAGCATTCAAGTCATACAAGCAACAAGCACATGCGGAAGCATAAACATGACTGAGTACAGACATCTGAAAAGAAAGAAGGCTAGGAAGCCTGTCTATCTATAAGACCCTCCAAAGGAGCCAGACCTCTGTCTGGGGTTCCCAAGCTAATTGTCGAAGCCCAAGTTGGACTACTAGTGAGACTGACGTCTCTCTACAAAAACATAAATTAAGAAAACGTTAGTACAAATGTAACTAGCGAAACTTACATCATAACAAGCTACATATATATGCACTCACGCTTATCTTTCGCATTTTAGAGTATCGACTTCTAGTTATCTATGAACAATGTAAGCGTTCCAAGTTGTCCATATCTGCAGATGCGGGTATTTGAATACATCATTTATAACCCTGCAGGAGTGTACTTCTTCACACACGTTCTCTCCACTTACTGCCATGTACACGTCTTGTATCTCGGCAAAATTTAAGAGGAAGCATGGCGAGGGTCTCGGCCACGACCTGACTAACCGCACAAATCACTAGTCTAGGTTTATCGCCTATTTGAGTTCCATCCGCAAGGAAGTCCGAACGAGGTTTCCACATTGGCCCCAAGTCCACCAAACGGGTGCCACTTGGTACACCAGGCCACGGTGCCTAGTCTGTCCCAAGCCTGCCTGTATTGGTTGCCACTTGGTAGACTACTAATACAACCTACAAACAGCTGAAACAAGTTGCAACTCTTGGAACGAGATCAAGGAGATTAATAAGTCGAGAGAGCATGGAGTGCCTGGAGCCCAATGTGTGGTAGTAACTGTCTTGGATCACAAACATATAACTAAGTTCCTGAGGACGCTTTCAATGAGACAACGCACCATGTACTCCTACATGACCTCTCATCGCTACCTTTACCAAATTGTATTCACACACTTTGCTATCAACAGTAGGACATGTTAAACACCACTCTAATTCATCCCGGTTGAATTAGACCTGAGACAACTCTAAGCATAGCAGGCATAACAAGCAAGCATAAATGAGGAGGCACATCATGGCTCAAAAAACTCCTAATCATGCTAGTGGGTTTCAACTATTTACTGTGGCAAAGACAGGTCATGCACAGGAATGGGTTCAGCTACCGCAACATGTAACAGTTGAATCGTTGTTGTCCTAATGTAGTAAAAGAGAGCAAGAGCGAGATGGTGGGATTGTATCAGAATGCTCAAAGGGGGTTTGCTTGCCTGACACTTCTGAGGATAGCATTGTGTCTTCATCAGTGTCATCGATCACATAGTCGGAACAATGTCTACTGAGGGAGGGACAAACACCGGCAAAGAAGAGGGAACACAATCAATGCAATGCAACAATATGATGTATGATCGTGATATGGCAATATGTTGTTGATTGAGCTAATGTAATTTTCTAAAGGATTAAATGAAGTTGAGTTGAACTCAAGGTTCAAAATCAAACTCCAGATGTGACATGTCAAATGCCATTTAAGTGATTTGACCTGATCAGTAGGTTTAACTTGCTTTAACATGCATGTAAACAACACCATTAGATGGATTGGAATTTTTGATCACTTTTCATATATAAATTATTTTCTATAAATTTTTGAAGTTTAGGTTATTTATGAATTAAATAAATCATTTCTAAATTATTTTAAAATCCCAAAAATATTTACTACGTCAGCATCGGATTAGCCTGACGTGAGCAATTCAACTCGGTCTGGGTCAAACCTGACCGGTGGGGACCATTGGTCAGTGACCTAGTGTCACTAGTGTCATAGACATGTGGGTCCGGTCAACAGTCACGTTAACAAACTCAATGCTGACGTGTGGGTCCCACTTGGTTATGAACTAATCTAAACAAAAATTAAATTAACCTAAATAGGCGTAGGGGCCCACATGGCAGTGGCTCAAGGGGTGTTTGGTGGGGTCATTAGTGCTAATTAAGTGTGCCACGTCGACGTCTGAACGCCGGTGACCAAACCCGGTGGCGGAGGGTCACCAGAGTTGCTCAGGCTTGCGCTACATGTCATGATTTGCTGTGGGGTTTGGATCTATAGAGAGCTGGCGTTCACACGCTTCTGCTAGGGCAAAAGGGAGGAGCTGGGGTGGCCTGAATCTTCGCCAGTGTCAAGCCCAATGGCTGCTGGAGCTCGGACATTGGCGGGAATGACGCTACGGTGCAGAAGATAGCTAGGCGAGCAGTTCTACGGTGTCCTGGGAGCATGTTGATCACGATGGGATGCACGTCTGCGAGCTGTAGCGGCTGTGGCCATGGCACCGCCATGGCCAGCGGGGCGAAGCTCTCGGGCGCGGTGTCTACTCTAGCTAGGGGAGGCAAACGAGCTTGGGGAGAGAGCGGAATGCATAGTTGCTCACAGGGAGTCGGATGGAGGTGAGGGCGAGGTTAGGGGCTCATTGGTGACGGTGAATCGACGATGGCGGTGCCTGGTCAAAGGCGGCGAAGTCGTGGTGGGTCTGCTCATCTTGGTGATCCTCTGGACGTTCCCGTTGGCGTGGAGACGAAGCCAAGCACGACTGTTCTCGGAGGCAAGGTGGTGAGGCTCAGGATGCACGGTGGGAACGGGGACAACGAGGGGCAGTGATGAGCTCCACTAGATGTGTGAGAGAGGAAGCTAGACGAGGGGGTGTGCATGGAGGAGAGTGGGAGGGGGTTGATCAGATGCATGGCTGTGGTCGGGGATGAAGCAGGCAGGCTGGAGGTGGCTGGCACGTGCCGGTGTGCCGCGACCACGCGCCCTATCCACTAGCCAGGGGAGGAAGACGACAGGGGCACTCCTGGCGGGCTGGGCCGCTATAGTGACCGTGCCAGATAAGTTGGCCCAGGTGATCTTTCTATCTCTTTCTGTCTTTTATTTTTTCTGTTTGTTTTTATTTTATCTTCGCCACTATTTTAAAATTCAAAACAATTTCAAAACAGTGCCAAATATCCTCTAATAATTTTATGTTGTAAAATGGAATTTTCCAAATGCACATAAAATGTTTCAGAAGTATTTCAAATCATATTTTAATTTTATGAATATAACTGAAATTCAAATAGCTATTGATTTTAATTCAAAGTCCCAAAATTAAATCCATAAAAATGTTCAACATTTTTGGTTTGGACCAAAGCCCTTGTGAAAATTATTCAACATCAATGAAGGGATTTTTGGAACAATGAATGAGAATTTTGGGTTCTGTGCCCTTATGTTTAATTTGTGGCTTTGAAAATTCCCTCAATCCCAATTTCTTTAATTTAAACATGGTGCATGATGCTCATTGGTGCAACTAATTACAAGCATCAATCTAGGGCGGTGACAACTCACCCCCACTAAAGATGAATCTCCTCCCAATATTCAGGCATAGGGTAAGAGGAACAAGGGACACTAATTATCGGAATCTTCATGATCCAACTGCCTTTCTCAGAGATGTTGATTCATTACATCATATTGATCTTGACGTCTTTGCTTTCGATATCTTTGTCCAAACATGATGACTACATAAAGAAACTCTACATGAATCGATCTTCTCGAGGATCGAGTAACTCATGACCAACTCATGGAATGAGACATAAGAACGTCTCTAGAGCTGAGACACAAAACACACATCAGAGGTGATGGAAAAGAAACTGAGGACAAATGTTCGAATTGGTAGGCAACAATTCCATCTTAAGTAAGATGGTGCATGGGTTTCAAAGTAGTGTGGAATTTATCACCCTTCATACCAAACGGGCCACCTTAGAGGAGGTGACTAGTAGATTTATTCCCTTAAGTGGAAAAAGAATTAGTTTTGACACAAGATTCAATAAAACTCTTCATACCAGCCTAAGACAATTCACAATTGATCATCTGAAGGAATCCAATGGAATGGCATACTCAATTTGGTAAGGAAACTAGTTATAAGATGGCTCGACAAACTGAGGCACATTCGAATTAATGCCGAGGGCATAACCTAGAGTCTGAATATGCTTTCAAGAACTTGAGCATAACCATATTCTTTAGGGTTTTACCAATATCTGTTCCAAAGATCTTGGTGACACCACATACCACAATGATGAATAACGATGGAGGATGCAGATGCAAAGGAAGATAACACTTTCTCATATTTCACCTTAGCGATGCCAAGGAACCAAATCTTCATAATCGACGGAGAGACATTTAGCACTCCGCTTCTAATGTTCTCCTTGATGTTCTAAATATCATGACCATGTTTCAGAGTAGCATCAATATGGTGATCAAGTAAAGGTCAGACTTTGGGAACTCAGAGAATCCATAAGGAACAACTTCCAGAATAAGTCCAATCCTCATGGAGAGTGGATGATATCTTGACTCAGCAAAATGGCCACTACATTGACTTACCGGGATTATAAAAAACCCAAGATCAAAATCTTTGAAATACCCCAACCATCATATCTGCCCGAAATTCAGATCTAGATGGTGGCAGGATGCTTCAGACTGGGCATGTTTGAAAATTAAAGTTTGCAACACAAATCGACGAGATGACATTGCGAGATTCTTGGGAAATGATCTATAGCAGCAGGCTCCAAAACATGAGCTGGTTCTGCTACACACATGTGAACTCGCTATCCCAGACAAGCATGACCACATGGTAGTCTTATAATAAAACACTACCGAGTTCAGGTGGGGAACCATCATTGAGGATAACGAAGTCCTTCTGTAAGCCCGGGTTAGCTCTTAAGAAGGAGCTTCTTCTCCTTGAACAAATCAATCAGTTGGTTGGTGTGCTCGGGAATACATATGGAAAGAATATGATCATTCTATCAGACCATAGAATACTTCGCACATGCATGACTGACTTGGAATGATTCCATATGAGGCAAAAACGAGCTTTCTCGAATTCACGGAGGCAACTTGCATCAAATGCACGTGAATTATAGGAAGTCACTTCTTTCATCCAAACATATACCGCATGAACGGAAAATGAATGCATTGCTTACAAAGTTTCCAACACTAGCTTTAATGTTCAACACAAATCATGGAGATGATAATTATGTTACTGATCGGCTCAACAACAATTCATCCAGGTTTCCATATATATGGAAATTCACAATTAAGTGAACACGGGGATAGCATTGGTCAGACACAAAGATGTAATGGTGTATGATCGAGGGATCAACCACGAGTAAAACAACATTTCGAACATCATTGGTTCTAATTTGAGTTGACGATAGCCATACTCTAATCAAAGATTGGATAAGATAATAGGTCCAACAACTGATCACGAGGAACAATCAATGAAAATATCATCTTTCTTAAACACACCCAGACTGTCGGTGTGGAACGACACCTATGGGATCACAAGAATCCCTACTACGGTTGCCGGGGCACAGGGTGGCGAGGAGAGCAGGGCTAGTAGACAGCACAAGGATCGTTTACCTAGGATAGGGCCGCGAGGATGCGTAAAACCCTAGTCCTGCTCTGGTTGGTGTATTTCTGAGAGTTCTTGAGCTCTCGAACTAGCTGTGGTCAGCGTGTGGTTTGAAAGAGCCGAATCCCTCTCCTCCTCGCCTCAGGCCTCCTTTTATAGGAAAAAGTGGTTGCCACAGTGGCACATAGGAGGTGGAAAGGTCTACAGTGGCACGAGGTTATCCCTTGTATTACAGGACAAGGTGCATTTAATGCATCGCTTAGGTGTCCTCTTGCTTTATCGGGGACGGGGGCGAAGCCCGTCCCGTCCGTCGCCGCTCCTCCTCGCTTCGACACGCGCCTCAGCCTGGGATGCGTGCAGTGCCATGTAGGCAGGCAGGCAGCTGAGTTGGCGCGGTGGTGGAGCCTTCACAAAGACCTGCATGCCGCCACACAGGCACTTGATGAGTTGGCCTGGGAGCTGCATGTTGCCACGCAGGTGCCCGCCCAGCTGGTTGGGCTAGCAGCTGCATGCGAACGGTGATGGAAGCTTGGTTGACGTGGGCTTGGTGGTGGCCTTGCCGAAGTCTTTGGCGAGGGCCTTGCCGGGTGGCCTGGCAAGGGTCTCGCCGTGGCGTGTTGTCGTCCCCGGCAAGGATTTTGCCGGGGGTCTGGTGGCCTTCCTTGGCAAGGATCTTGCCGAGAATCGTCATCTTCTAATTTGATCTTGAATATGCCTTCACAAAGATCTGCATGCCACCACAGGGGTGCCTTCCCGATCCCTGGCCCCATGCTGATGATGGCACTGGGGGCTATGGGCTCAAGGGTGGCTCGCTCTGTTGGTGCAGGGCGAGCTGTCCCGGCAAGAGTCTTGTCGGGGCCGCTGAGGCCACCCGGCAAGGGTCTTGCTGGGGGAACTTGCTTCGTCCCTATGCTCTTTGTGGTCTTGGCCTTGGCGTTGCTTTGATTGTCTCGGGCTTCGATCTTACCTTGGCTCACCTCCCTCGTTCTGCTTGGTGTAGCCGTGGGCGCGGCTCTGACTACCCGTGCATAGGAAAAGGGGTACAAAGATGTGCCCCTATTTTTGTACACCGACACAGATAGAAATATCCCTTTGGAATGAACTAATTCAGGCAAGCTTTTATCTTCCAACTCTCCAAGTTGTTGTTTAGCTTAACTGACTAGCTCAAGGATATCCAACACAGATTTTTGGAGAAGGGGTGGTTTACAATAAAACCAACCTGATCACAGGCTCAACTTAACTGTCAGGGGACAACTTGGTGATACTTCCATGAAGATATTCGAAAAATCATGAACCACCGATATGTTACTAAGATCAAGAACAATCTTGCTTTTCAGGGCAAGATGATATGATTAGAAGAGTGAGGGACTTACATAATCCTAACTCGTTGATTGAAGAGAGCTCCAGAATAAGGACTAGGAAGCACGATCAGTCTTAGATTGATAATTCAATAACCAACACAGTAAGAATGAGATTGTTGTCCATTGACTACCAAGCAACATGGTTGGTAGGAGTATTGATTTCACACATCACGGTCCACTTGTCGGTATTCCGGTTACAATAACACAGAGACTAAGGAATGAATAGTGATGGCGAGGAGTATCACTACATCAAGAGATCATAAGAGGTGGCGCAATTCTCATGACATTCCTGACATAAAGAGTGCAATACTCCAATGTAGAACAGAACAGAAGCTGGATTAGCATTATGATCTGCGAAATACAACTACTTTGACCCAATCCTAGATATGGATGAGGTACTAGAGTTTCTTTCTCCTAAGCCATTCCAAAATGGAATGACTTGACGTACCACAAGAATAAAAGGCACTGATGAACACAAATGCACACATACCCTTGACTATCAACTGACAGACGAAGCCCGAAATACCATTAAAGAGGGACAACTCAAGGAACATATGGTTTTCTGAGTTGTGGATGCATAGATTAGTATGTTGAACAAAGCTCAACATATTTCTTCCCGATAACCGATGCAGAAAAGGAGTACTAGCAGATTCGCAATGTAGAATGGAGAACTCATCAAGAGCACTCTTGTTGTGATCTTTTGGTTCTAAGAACTTCTACCAAGGATGGTTGATGGTATCTGGAAGAATGATATACCATGGACCTCGAGGACTATCACAAGGGTTACTTATATCCTAAAGGAACAAGCAAACACTATCAACATGAGGTAAGTAGAGTGAATCTTGGGTTCAAGAACCCAGAAATGGATTACCTATTAACTAAATAACATCGCGAGATGCTTTCAAGAATGCAGGCCATTATCAACACACTATAAATATAAATCATTGCTAGATTTCTGGGTGGTTCTCTAGGATACCCTAGCACTATTGCAGGATGCTGCTAACGCGACACTACGATCAGAGACCCTTCGACAAAAATGTGTGTGATGCCATAATCGCAAACGATGGTGTAAAAACGCTATCAAAAAGGGTGCAAAACGTTTGTGATGGCGGAGCCATCAAACACGATTCAGATTTTAGTTGTGTGTGTGATGTAGGGCATACGGTTCAGTTCAATTAACTGTTTGGTGATGAGGAGGAACAAAAGAAACGGGCAGCCAGATGGAGGTGTGTGCGATATACAGCATACAGTTCACTCGGAATGAAGGTATGCGATATATGGCATGCAGTTCACTCGGATGAATGGTTTGCGTTGAGACATAAGAACAGAAACGGTTCAACTTAACAAGATGTGTGTGATACGCGACAAACAGGTTTGTAATCAGAAATGGGTCTGAAGACCAATAATAACACAGACGGTTGCTGCTAATAAGACGTGTGTGTCGTGTGATGGTGTTGCATACAGAACAACAACATATATATATACACACACACTTATAAGGACATGCTTGCATAACCAAATTAAACATCCAGTTACATAGGTGGCTACTACAACCATGGCATTTGCACAAACGAAAGTAAAGTATTACATGCATAATTACATAGGTGGCTACTACACACATGACATTTCCACACACCAATAAAGTAAACTATATATTACATGCATGATTAACTAGCATAAACGATCATCTGATCATCATCTACTTCTTGTGACGCTTGCTCTGCTTGTGGCTTGTGTCGGCGTTCTGGTAACGGGGGTCCCCAGACTTGCCCGCCTGCGGCCTGCGGCGTGGCTCAAAGGGTGGCCCAGCACGGCCCATCTTCACCAACACAAACCCAAGACCCTCGCGAGGGGCCAAGCCTCGCGGGGCGGACGACGCAAAGCTTCCTCAGGCACGACCTCGTCAGGCTGGCTCACGAGGAGGCGGAGGGATCAAGGCGGGGTACCTCACGAGGTGCCCATGACGCAAGCCATGACAACTCAGGGCGCCAGGCGGGTGCCAGCCCGCGCAACGTCCTCCTTTCATCTTTGGTGCAAAGGGGGCAAGCGCAGCCGCGGAGTACCGAGGCATCAGGCAAAGGTTGCCATTTCGGTGCAACGAGACCAAGACCAGGAGGACTACGAGACGGAGGTCACCGTGGAGCCCAAGATGGCGTCATCACCAGAGCTTTGCGCAGGCGAAGACTACTTTTGTCAGGATAGCTGATACTTGTTGTCCCCCTTCAAATTAGCCCGCCATTGTTGGCTCCCTTCCCGCTCAATATTTGGGAAGAGAACAGGGCCTCTATAAATGGGACCAGCCACCCACATAGAGGGGGGACGAGAAAGAGGTAGGAAGGAAGAGGCTCGTTAGAAGGGTCGGTCGGTGAGAGCAGAGCAGAGAGAGAGAGAGAAAGGTGGCTGAACTCCTCCTAGCAGTTCATCGCCTCAGCCAAGAACAGACCCTCGCGAGGTTGTTCTTCCTTGTATCGTTCATCATCATCAGCCCAAGAGGCAATCCACACACCACACACTGGAGTAGGGTATTACACCACGACGGTGGCCCGAACCAGTATAAACCCTGTGCCTCTTGTGTTGTTCTTTCCTTAGTTTAGATCTTAGCATGGCGGAGGGGTGCAGGTAGGTAGGAGGCAAAATCTCCGCACGCACCCTAGTGTTCGAACCTCAAGGGTCTGCCGGAACCCGAAATCTGACATTTGGCGCGCCAGGTAGGGGTGCGCCGGAATTTGTCTTCCACCACCCCATTCTCCTCCGACCGTCACGCCCATGTCCGACGCTCGTCGGGCCCGTGCCGAGCACCGGGCCGCACTCGCTTCCCGCATCGCCCAGACTGATGAGGACATCAATACCATTGTTACACGGTATTGTTGAGGAGAATGAAGCTATGCTTGCACGTTTTATGGGTGGATTAAATAGAGAGATTCAGACGATTCTAGAGTATAAGGAGTATACTAATATCACTCGTTTATTCCATCTTGCTTGTAAAGCTGAACGTGAAGTGCAGGATCGACAGGCATTGGCACGGACTAACTTTTCTGCAGGTCGACCTTCTTCATGGACACCACGTGCATCATCTACTTCCACACATTCTGCTTCACCGGCGCCTCCGTCGGCTGCCACCTCCAACCGGGATACAATAAAGCAGGCACAATCACCACTATCTGCCAAGAGCACACCTTCTGGGCCTGCAAAGAGCTCTTCTTCATCCATGGCATCAACAGGGCAAACACATGATATTATTTGTCGACGTTGCAAGGGTGGAGGTCACTATGCGAGAGAATGCCCATCTAAGCGTGTGATGATTGTTACTGAGGATGGTGGGTATGAGTCCGCTAGTGACTATGATGAGGAGACTTTGGCTCTTATTACAAGTGACGAACACGGTGGAGACGATTCTGATCATGAGACGCAATACATGGCTCCTGAAGATGCTGACAGGTATGAATGTTTAGTTGCTCAACGTGTTTTGAGTGTGCAGGTTACACAAGCTGAGCAAAATTAGAGGCATAATTTGTTCCATACAAAGGGAGTTGTAAAGGAACGTTCTGTTCGCGTGATCATAGATGGAGGGAGTTGCAACAACTTGGCTAGCATCGAGATGGTGGAGAAGCTATCTCTCACCACAAGACCACATCCACATCCTTACTACATCCAATGGTTCAACAACAGCGGCAAGGTTAAGGTAACACGTACTGTTCGTGTGCATTTTAGTATCTCTACATATGCTGATTATGTTGATTGTGATGTGGTACCGATGCAAGCATGTTCCTTATTACTTGGTAGACCATGGCAATTTGATAAAAATTCTATTCACCATGGTAGAAACAATCAGTATACTCTTGTTCATAAGGATAAAAATATTACTTTGCTTCCTATGACTCCTGATTCCATTTTGAAAGATGATATTAGTAGAGCTAATAAAGCAAAAAAGGAGAAAACTAAGAGTGAAAATCAGATTGTGGCCAAAGAATTTGAGCAACAAATGCAGCCTAATAATAATAAACAATCTAGTGTTGCTTCTGAAATTAAATTGAAAAGTGCATGTTTACTTGCCACCAAATCTGATATTGATGATCTAGATTTTAGCAAATCTGTTTGCTATGCTTTTGTGTGCAAAGAGGCATTATTTTCATTCGAGGACGTGCCTTCCTCTTTGCCTCCTGCTGTCACTAACATTTTGCAGGAGTTCGCCGACGTCTTTCCACAAGACGTGCCACCAGGATTACCACCTATTCGTGGGATTGAGCATCAAATTGACTTAATTCCCGGTGCATCATTACCCAACCGGGCACCATACCGTACCAATCCAGAGGAGACGAAGGAGATTATGCGTCAAGTACAAGAACTGCTCGACAAAGGTTATATACGCGAATCCCTTAGTCCTTGTGCTGTTCCTATCATTTTAGTGCCGAAAAAGGATGGTACGTCGCGTATGTGCGTTGATTGTAGAGGCATTAATAATATTACTATTCGTTATCGTCATCCTATTCCTAGGCTAGATGATATGCTTGATGAATTGAGTGGCTCTACAATATTCTCCAAAGTTGATTTGCGTAGTGGTTACCATCAAATTCGTATGAAATTGGGAGATGAATGGAAAACAGCATTTAAAACTAAGTTTGGATTATATGAGTGGTTAGTCATGCCTTTTGGGTTAACTAATGCACCTAGTACTTTCATGAGGTTAATGAACGAAGTTTTACGTGCTTTCATTGGACGATTTGTGGTAGTTTACTTTGATGACATATTGATTTATAGCAAATCTTTGGAGGAACATTTGGAACATTTACGTGCTGTTTTTATTGCTCTACGTGATGCACGTTTGTTTGGTAACCTTGGAAAGTGCACCTTTTGCACCGACCGAGTATTTTTTCTTGGCTATGTTGTTACTCCACAGGGAATTGAAGTTGATAAAGCCAAGATTGAAGCTATTGAGAGTTGGCCGCAGCCCAAAACGGTCACACAAGTGAGGAGTTTCCTTGGCCTCGCTGGTTTCTATAGGCGTTTTGTGAGAGATTTCAGCACCATTGCTGCACCTCTCAACGAGCTTACAAAGAAGGATGTACCTTTTGTTTGGGGTACCGCACAGGAAGAAGCCTTCACGGTATTGAAAGATAAGTTGACACATGCTCCTTTACTCCAACTTCCTAATTTCAATAAGACTTTTGAGCTTGAATGTGATGCTAGTGGAATTGGATTAGGAGGTGTGTTATTACAAGATGGAAAACCTGTTGCATACTTTTCTGAAAAATTGAGTGGGCCTAGTCTGAACTATTCTACTTTTGATAAAGAATTATATGCTCTTGTTTGGACCTTAGAAACATGGCAACATTATTTATGGCCCAAGGAATTTGTTATACATTCTGATCATGAATCTTTGAAATACATTAAAAGTCAAGCAAAACTGAACCGTCGACATGCTAAATGGGTTGAATTCATTGAGACTTTCCCTTATGTGATTAAACACAAGAAGGGTAAAGAAAATGTTATTGCTGATGCCTTGTCTCGTCGTTATACTATGCTTTCACAACTTGACTTTAAAATATTTGGTTTGGAGACCATCAAGGATCAATATGTTAATGATGCTGAATTTCAAGATGTATTGCAGAATTGTAAGGAAGGGAGAACTTGGAACAAGTTCGTTCTTAACGATGGATTTGTGTTTCGTGCTAACAAGCTATGCATTCCAGCTAGCTCCGTTCGTCTTTTGTTGTTGCAGGAGGCGCATGGAGGAGGATTAATGGGACACTTTGGCGTCAAGAAGACGGAGGATATACTTGCTACACATTTCTTTTGGCGAAAGATGAGACGGGATGTTGAGCGTTTTGTTGCTCGCTGCACTACATGTCAAAGAGCTAAGTCACGACTCAATCCTCATGGTTTATATATGCCTTTGCCTGTACCTAGTGTTCCTTGGGAGGATATATCTATGGACTTTGTTTTAGGTTTACCTAGAACAAAGAAGGGGAGGGATAGCATATTTGTTGTCGTGGATAGGTTCTCGAAAATGGCACACTTTATACCATGTCATAAAAGCGATGATGCTGTTAATGTTGCTGATTTGTTCTTTCGTGAAATTATTCGCTTACATGGTGTGCCAAATACTATTGTTTCAGATCGTGATACTAAATTTCTTAGCCACTTTTGGAGATGTTTATGGGCTAAGTTGGGGACTAAGCTGCTTTTTAGTACTACTTGTCACCCCCAAACTGATGGACAAACTGAAGTAGTCAATAGAACATTGTCTACTATGCTTAGGGCTGTTTTGAAGAATAAAAAGAAAATGTGGGAAGAATGCTTGCCTCATATTGAATTTGCTTATAATCGTTCATTGCATTCTACTACTAAGATGTGCCCTTTTGAAATTGTGTATGGTTTCCTACCTCGTGCACCTATTGATTTGTTGCCTCTTCCATCTTCGGAGAAGGTTAATTTTGATGCTAAAGAACGTTCTGAATTGATTTTAAAAATGCATGAGTTAACTAAGGAAAACATTGAGCGTATGAATGCTAAATATAAACTTGCTGGAGATAAGGGTAGAAAACATGTTGTGTTTGCACCTGGAGATCTGGTTTGGTTACATTTGCGTAAAGATAGATTTCCTAATCTGCGCAAATCAAAGCTAATGCCACGTGCTGATGGTCCTTTTAAGGTTTTAGAGAAAATAAATGATAATGCATATAAACTTGAGCTACCTGCAGATTTTGGGGTTAGTCCCACTTTTAATATTGCAGATTTGAAGCCTTATTTGGGTGAGGAAGATGAGCTTCCGTCGGGGACGACTTCATTTCAAGAAGGGGAGGAATGATGAGGACATCAATACCATTGTTACACCCACAGCCGCTACTGTTACATATACTGGACCAATTACTAGAGCTCGCGCACGCCAATTAAATTACCAGGTACTTTCGTTTCTTGGTAATGATTCTAATGTTCATGAGATTATGATGCTGCCTAAATTGGATACATTTGTTTTGCTTTCAAATGAAGGGCCTAGCTTGGAGAAGGATGAACATTGGAGCAAGAACACGCATGAAGTTGATGGCATGCGCAAGGGGATCAAGAACGGAGTTACAAGTGATGATTTCAGGACTTTGAAGCCGCCATAAGGAGTGCATGAAGCCATGGACGAAATATACAAGATGTCACTTCATAATATTCGTCCATAGGCTATTCTAGGTGCTGCGTCACCTTATTAATGGGCCAGGCCCATGTAATTTCGAAATACTTAAGTATAGGCTATTTTTAGAGTCCGTATGTGTGGGGAAACAAGAGTTAGGGTTGGTTTCGGACCCCACCCTCAAGGGCCACGAAATTCCCCTCTCTTCCTCCATATATACAGCCCTTAGGGCGTCGTTTAGACTTTGGGGATTTGTTTAGTTAAAAGTTAGCCATTGCAACTTCGTGTACTTCGTTTGTGTCCAACGACCAGACCAAGACCGCTTCCGGATCCCCACCTTTATCAATACTTCATCTATATTCGCAATATTCAGATTGCTTTATCATATTCTTGCTCGTTCTTCGATTGCGTGCAGGAATAGACCTTTGTGGTCAGGCTGACCGTGCTTCCGGCATCGTCAGTAACCTCAGGAGATTGGTTTAGCGATTGCTAAGGCGCAACGTCGTGCACGATTGTAGTCGGATCGTCAAAGTCGTCTCCATCAAATCGATAGTTATCATCTCATCGAAAGATCGGGACACCCTCGCCTCTATCACAGACGGCCCCTGTCGGTGGGCATCCACGTCGTTCCCCGTCACCTGCCGTCAACGCCGCCACCGGCCCGGCGGGGGACGAGCGGCAAGCATCATCCCAGCATCCGTCTGTGCGGCAAGTCGGCCGCACCACAACTCCCTCGCTCGCCCCATCTGGATCTTTGTCCCGCGCGCTCCGTGCGCCCATGGAGGCTCGGGCTGCACTCATCGCGGCAAACGAGCTCCTGCGCTACCGTCCCGTCGACGACGTCTACGAAGAATGGCTCGACCGCGTCGCCGAGCTCGTCCGCGCTGCAGGGGGCTCTTCCGCGCCGTCCGTTCCGCTGCACCGCACCCCGCCCCGCGTGGGCGAAGAGGCTCCGGTGGCGCCCCGGCCGCCTCCTCCACAAGAAGACGCCATGGCTCCAAGGTGCATGGCCCCAAGGTGGAACCCGCTCCGTCAGGTGCCAGCGCAGCAAGAACAGAGCTGCCAAGAAGTCCCTCGCCCGCCAGAAGCTGCCCGGGCGCTCCCTGCTCCAGCACGACGCGACCATCCCCCTGCTCCAGCGCGTGGGGACATGCAAGACCAGGCTCTCCGTCACCTAAGGCCTCCCGTGGCCACAGCAGGCTGCCGTGCCTACACCACCGAACTACGCAGCGTCGCGTGGCCCGGCAAGTTCAAACCAGACCTGCCTCCTCGCTACGATGGCACGGCCGACCCTGCGAAGTTCCTCCAGCTCTACGAGCTGGGCATCGAAGCTGCCAACGGAGACGAGAGGTCATGGCAAACTGGTTTCCCATGGCGCTCAAGGACGGGGCCCGCACCTGGCTCCTGAACCTGGCTCCAGGCACAATCTCTTCCTGGGAAGAGATGCGCACCCGCTTCATCGCCAACTTCCAAGGTACTCGCGACCGGCCACCCGCCGTGAGCGACATGCGCCGCATCAAGCAACAACCCGGGGAGACCCTGCAGAAGTACATCCAGTGCTTCAACAACGCACGCCTCAAGATCCCCAAGGTGACTGAGGAGGCCATCATCTCAGCTTTCTCCGACGAAGTGCGCGACGTCAAGATGAAGGAGGAGCTGGCGATGCATGAAGACCTGTGCACTTCCTTATAGCTGTTCAACTAGGCAAACAAGTGCACTAGGGCTGAGGAGGGGCGTCTCTCCCTCCTCGAGCTGCCTGCCGCAGACCCAGAAGAGAAGAAGCTCAAGGCCAAGGATGTGAAGCGCAAGGGGGCTGCAGTGCTCGCGGCAGAACCAGACACCAAGCGGGGCAGAGATCAGCCTGAACCTCCCAAGGGCAGCCGGTACTGTGTGTACCACGACCGCCACACCCACAACACCAACGAATGTCAGGAGCTCCGAGCCGTGCAAGAAGGAAGGATCGGCCATCGCCCCGACCGTGGTGACTGGGGCTACGGTCGAGGAGGAGGAAGAATCACAGGACGCTGGGAAGACCGTGGGCCGCGCCAAGGGTGGCGCGACCAACCTCGCGAGGATCGCTGGCAAGACCCGCCTCACGAGAGAGGATGGAGGGATCAGCCTCGCGAGGGAGACTGGAGGGATCAGCCTCGCGAGGATCGCCCGCTAGGCAACGCAGGCCTCCCACCGCTGCCGCCGCAGCCAAGGAGAAACGAGGACCGCCGTCAGGACGAGGAGGCTGGGGGCTTCCAGGAGCCGCGCGCGATCGCCTGCATCTTGGGCGGAGCACAAGCCCCAGCCTCTCAGCACATCTTCAAGTAGTTCGCCCGCGAAGTGAACGCAGTACTCCCCAGACTCGAAGCCACACGCCCTCTCAGGTGGTCGGCGTGCGCCATCACGTTCAGCTCAGCAGATCAGCTCAAGTGTGCGGCAACCGCCGGAGTCCTCCCGATGCTTTGTTCCCCAATCATTAGCAATGTGGTGGTCACCAAGACCCTCATCGATGGCGGGGCAGGGCTCAACGTCCTGTCCGTGGAGATGTTCAACAACCTCCAAGTGCCCTACAGCCAGCTTTAGCCAACCAAGCCCTTCTCTGGCATCACTGACGGCTCCACGGTCCCGATTGGGCAGGTCCGCCTCCCTGTCACCTTCGGGGCACGTGACAACTACCACACCGAGCTCATCGACTTCGACGTCGCTCACATTCACCTGCCGTACAACGCCATCCTTGGGTACCCAACACTGGCCAAGTTCATGGCCGTAACTCACCACGGCTACAACGTCCTCAAGATGCCAGGAAGTGGCGGAGTCATCATGGTGCCCTATGAACAGAAGGACGCTGTGTGTTCCCTGGAACGAGCCTTTCCGGCCGCGTCACTGGAAGACCCTGGTCGTGGAAGCAGGAGGCTTCCCGAGACCACCCCCAAGAAGAAGAAGACATCGTCCGGCTCGACCACTCAGGAGGCAGGCCCCTCTGGGCCCGCGCCTGCATAGGGGGAGCCTCCCTCCATCGCATAGGAAAGCGCGCCCGACGCCCTCCCCAAGCAGGGCTCGGGGGTTCTCCCCTGGAGGGCCACCGACCTAGCTAGGGTGACGAGGGAGGCACTTGGGCACCACATGGAGGCGTGTTTTGAAGCACGTTTCCCTCAAGAAGGAGCAAGGCAAGGAGATCCGGACCCACAGGAGTTCGTCAGCAAGGCCATTCAGGAACTACAAGAGTCAAGAGTCATGAGAGGCGCCCGCCGCCTACCAGAAGTGGCCCCCCATCCAGGCGAGGATGGTGGGCTGCGCGTCTGCATCGACATACCAGGGCTCAACCGAGTCGTCTCTCTGGAGCGCCTCTGGCCCTCGCGAGTGGGGCGCTGCGGAGGTACACCCCACAGCTATGTTCGCATGCCTTACGGCTTGCCGAACGCGGCTGATGTGTACCAGCGCCTCATGAGGGGCATCACGGAGGCACGAGAGGCTAGGCATTCCGCAGCCCTGGCAGAGATGGAGATGGCCCGCGAGGAGCCGCCAGCGCCTCCGGAGCCTCCCGAGGCCCCTGGGCCTGGGGGCTCGTGAGGATCGGCTCCCGCAGCCCCCCGAGCCTGCTACACCAACACCCCTTTGTCCTCAACATCATCAGGTGACATCCTTCGAGTTTTACTTCTAGCTGGGAGCGCCCCCGGGGCTGCATTATTCCCGGGCCGCGTGGGTCCGTCCATGCGGCGTGTATCCCTTTGTTCCATGTTAGCTTACCTTGTTGGGGGCGCCCCACAGGCTGCATGATCCCCAAGCCGCTCGGGCCAGGCCCAGTGGCATGTATCCCGTTTGCGTTTATTTCCGATCATGCGTTAGGACCACCATGCTTGATTATTTGACGCCGGTCCACGGCACCTCTTCTCCTCCATGCCGACTACTTGCATGTTAAAGGGAGGCACCTGAGCATCGCGACTCAGGGCTCTTACTGGCTCTCCAGCCCTCACCCTCTGGCCTTGTCCATTGCATCGCGACCTGGCATACCAGCGACGGCTGAGACCAGCTCGAGGGCAGGGACCCGAGGACGCAGAGTGCCGACATCTAACCAAATTTGCAGGGACACATCACAAGATAAGGCCCAGTGCCAGGTGCAACCCGCCTAGAGGTAGGGCCCCGTGAGTCCCACGCTGGCTCACGGGTGCCCAGATTCACCTCTCCAGGCCCTACCGTGCCAGCCACGTGTCAGGGCGGGGCTATACACGCCCCGGGGGCTCCTCCCGGAGGGGCCCCCCCTCCCACGTACCAGTGGAAGCACCATGCTCCGCGCTGGCTGACGACACTGCCGAGGAGCGGCTATGCCCGTACACATACGGTAGCACTATGCTCCGTGCTGGTGATAAACAACTGAGGGTGGCCCCTGGGCCGCATCAACCTCAGGGAGCCCAGAGCTCAGTGTCTAGCCTCATCGTAACGCCTCCCCTCGGGAGTGCCGCGCGAGGGGGCTGAGAACGAGAGCTGCGCCTGGGTCACACCCAGATGCACGCCGCCCGGCCAGGTCCCCCCGGGCCTGGTTCGTCGCACGTCTCTCCCCGAGAGGAGCCAAGGTACGAAGGCCGTTTGAGCGTCAAGGGGGACTCCTGAGCATCGTGACTCAGGAGCCTAACTGGTCACGTAGCCCCTCACTCCGTGGCCCCTTCCTGGTTTGCGGTCGGGATCATCGCTGGGTGAGGCACGCGCGCGGCCGGGCCCTGCAGACGTAGAACGGTGGATCCACCCGCATCACACCTCCCTACTTGCTCTTCGTGCACCAAGGGGGACTCCTGAGCATCACGAATCAAGAGCCTAACTTGTCACGTAGCCCCTCACTCCTTGGTCCCGTCCTGGTTTCCGGTCGGGACTATTGCTGGGTGAGGTACGCCCGGGGCCGGGCTCTGCCGGCGTAGAACGTAAGCAAGTAGGAAGGAAAAGCGCCAATTTCAAGGAATTCAAAAGCAAATATTACAGTCCACACTGTTATTTCAATGCCAAATGCAAGTTTAAACGCCTCCCCGAGGCATGATACGTGTGCAGGAATTAAAAGCGGGACAGGAGCCACGACGGAGACACTTGGCGGTGGGGGAGCAGCGCGGAGCGGGTTCGCCTCACGGAGCAGCAGGGTCGGCAGAGCCTTGCTCCGGCTTGGTGCTGAAGGCCCAGAACTTGCCCAGCAGAGCCTTCGCGCGACCCTTCACAGCCTCGGCAGCGGCAGCGGCACGCTCACCGCTCACTGGTTCCAGCAGGCTGTCGAGGTCGACACCGGGATCGCGAAGGTAGATGTGGGTGAGGACCCACGTCAGTACTGCAGAAGACAGGACACGCGCCTCGGCCTCGGCCGTGGGGCCAAGGCCAAGGGCGACATCTTCAAGAGCGTGAACCAGGAAGGGAAGCATCTTGGCGGGGCCGTCCTCGGCGCCAGCCAGCGGGCTCTCCAGGCCGCTGTCGTAAAGCATCCTCAGCGAGGAGCGAGCCTTCGCCTCCAACTCCATGAAGGCCGCGCAGTCCTCGGCAAGAACCAGGGCCTTGCCATCCAGCTCGGCCTTCCTCGCCCCCAACTCCTGCTCCAGCGCGCCTAGGCGGTCGCGGCACTTCCTGAGCTTGGCCTCCTGGCCCTCGATGGCTACCTCGCGAGCCTTCACGCCTTCTTCCTGCTCTTGGCGAAGGCGGACCTCTTCCGCGAGCCGATCCCGCAGGCCTTGCAGCTCGTCCTCCAGCGCCTTGCAGCGACCGCGGACGTCGACCACCTCCCCCAAGGCTGCATCACGGGCAGCCTTTGCCTCCAGGACGACCTGCTTCTCCTCGTCGCATGCTGTCGAGGCCTGGACCAGCGCCACCCGAATCGAGGCGTCGGAGCGAACCCATCCATAAGCCAGCTCCAAACGCCTGGCCACCAAGCAGGGGTCGGCGCCAAGAAGATCCTGCCGCAGTCGATCCAGCTCAGCAACAGCACGATCCAGAATGGCAGAAGGAGTCGAAGAGATAGCAGCCGATGGAGTAGGAGGAGAAGGCGGCAGCGCAGCCGCAACATCCTGAGGCGGAGTCTGCTGTGCCCCGACAGCTGTAGTGGCGGCGGCAGGCAAGAGCACCTCGGGAGCCACTTGGGCCGTGGGGGCTGAGCTCCCCCCATCCGGCTCAGCCAGACCTCGTGAGGACGACCGGGCAGGAGAAGCCTGTGCATCGCGGTCACCTTCCTTTGCGGGCAGAAGCGCCGCCACGGATGGAACCTCGGGAGCCCCCTTCGGCTTCTTTGCTGCGGGCGCCAACCTATCCAAAGATGCGGACATCAAGCCTCAGAAGCAGAGAAAGAGATAAAGACAAGAATCGAATGCTTACGGGTCATCGCCAGTGAGCTCAAGTGGCCTCCGGCCAAATTTGAAGCCTGAAAGCCAGCTGGAAGGGTCGACCTCGGGAAGCTTGGAGGCAGAAGGTGCATCTGCGGTTCGCCCCGGGGCCGGGGGAGACCCGCGGGAGATCAGCCCGGTCCTGTCCTTCTTCGGGATCGGGGGCGAGCTCCCGCCGTCCTTCTCGTCGTCGTCTTCGTCGTCATCCTCATCGTCATCATTCGGAGAAAGGCGGAGAACGCGGGACCTGCGCCGGGGGAGGGGAGCCCTCGACTCTCCATCAGTCGCCTCGGAGTCGCCGGAGGGCACGTCCACCGGTTCCTCGGGAGCTTCCAGGGGCACTGGCCCATCCCCGTTGAAGACGGGCATGGACTTCACCACCTGCTCCCAGTCGTTGCGGACGAACAAGGGCGTAGGAGCACCCTCCAGCCTCGCCACATTGCCCCCGACCAAAGATTGGAGAACCGCAGCCAGGTCTCCGGTGGCCAAGGCCGCGGGGTTTGGACGGGGCCTCCACATTGGAAGCGAGTACTGCCGAAGCGGAGCCAGCCAGTGCTCCAGGAACTCCCTCAGCAGCGACGCGCCGGTCAGCTTCGCCGCCGCCATGTCGGCCGGCCTCAGATCCGCGTCCATCATCTCAAGCACCATCTTCGCGCGAGGATCCGTGAGCTCCACTCGACCCCCGTCGCTGGAGCTCGTGGGCTGCTCCATGGGCAGGATCAGCCGGGGGTGGATGCGCCCAGCATCCACCAAGATCCACTTTCTCCTGAAGCCCTCAATCCTCTTCCCAGAGTTTGAGATGGCAATGGCGCCGCCGGACGCAACGAAGCTCGCGCACGCGGAAGCAGTCCCGCGAGAGGTCCGGAGGTAGAAGTAGTGGCGCAGCAAGGCCACTGAGGGCTGCACCCCAACATGTGCTTCGCAATAATAAGCAAAGATTGCCAGGAGAAGGACGGAGTTGGGATGGAGATGCAGAGCCTGTAGCTTGTAATGGCGGAGGACAGAGAAGAAGAACTCAGAGAAGGGAGGCACCAGGCCAGCAACAATGGCACTTACGAAGAGCGGATAGAAGGTGCTCCTTTGACCCTCAGGGGTGGCGGAGCCGGCCTTGAACACCTTCTCCCCGTCGATGCCCCATGCTGTCGCCATCCGGTGCAACCGGGCAAGGCCCGCCTCCGACACGTTCGGCGAGTCCAGGGCAGACGAGTACCAAGCTGCGGCCGGGGGCTGACGAGGCGCCATGGCTCCCTAGGCCGCACGGTCAGAGCAGACCTGGAAATCTCGGAGGAAGGAAGGAGAGGCGCAAGAAAGGGGATCTGAGCAGCAAGCGGAGAAAGCAAGAAGCAGGGCCTAGGCGGATGCCACTCCTTTATCAACTCGCGCGGTTACTGAGGCGCCCACGTCCAGTCAACCGCCACGCGGCGCCCAAGGCCGCAGGCTGTTCGGGCCCGCGGCGCTTCGCTCTTGCCCTTCCGCCTCCCTGCACGGCCAAGTCCGGGCGCACCCGGGGGCTACTGTCGGCGTTCTGGGAACGGGGGTCCCCAGACTTGCCTGCCTGCGGCCTGCGGCGTGGCTCAAAGGGGGGCCCAGCACGACCCATCTTCACCAACACAAACCCAAGACCCTCGCGGGGCGGACGACGCGAAGCTTCCTCAGGCACGGCCTCATCAGGCTGGCTCACGAGGAGGCGGAGGGATCAAGGCGGGGTACCTCACGAGGTGCCCACGACACAAGCCATGACAACTCAGGGCGCCAGGCGGGTGCCAGCCCGCGCAGCGTCCTCCTTTCCTCTTTGGTGCAAAGGGGGAAAGCGCAGCCGCGGAGTACCGAGGCATCAGGCAAAGGTTGCCATTTCGGTGCAACGAGACCAAGACCAGGAGGACTACGAGGCGGAGGTCACCGGGGAGCCCAAGATGGCGTCATCACCAGAGCTTTGCGCAGGCGAAGACTACTTTTGTCAGGATAGCTGATACTTCCTGTCCCCCTTCAAATTAGCCCGCCATTGTTGGCTCCCTTCCCGCTCAATATTTGGGAAGAGGACCAGGGCCTCTATAAATAGGACCAGCCACCCACATAGAGGGGGGGACGAAAAAGAGGTAGGAAGGAATAGGCTCGTTAGAAGGGTCGGTCGGTGAGAGCAGAGCAGAGAGAGAAAGAGAGAAAGGTGGCTGAACTCCTCCCAGGAGTTCATCGCCTCAGCCAAGAACAGACCCTCGCGAGGCTGTTCTTCCTTGTATCATTCATCATCATCAGCCCAAGAGGAAATCCACACACCACACACTGGAGTAGGGTATTACACCACAACGGTGGCCCGAACCAGTATAAACCCTGTGTCTCTTGTGTTGTTCTTTCCTTAGTTTAGATCTTAGCATGGCGAAGGGGTGCATGTAGGTAGGAGGCAAAATCTCCGCGCGCACCCCAGTGTTCGAACCTCAAGGGTCTGCCGGAACCCGAAATCCGACAGCTTGATCCGAGCTCGTCGATTTTGGTAACGAGGCACTTCCTCATGTCAATGATCCGCCGGTGCATCTCATAGCATGTGTACACGCTCTTGGCCACGAACCTGAGGTGAGGTTCATCTAGTTGCCGCATCTAGGCCCTTGTGCCAGATAGGGGACTTGTTCTCTGGGCATCCTGCTTCATCTTTTCATAGTAGGGGTGGATGATGGCCGAGGCGAGTTCGACCAAGGACTCCTTCGTGCTGCCGCTGACCCTGTTGTGGTCAAGGATTTCGACAAGGTTCTTACAGGCTAGGCCCATAACACGGAGCGCGTTTACAACATTGGTGGTTTCCACCATGGCGGACTTGTAGTCGGTGCTATTGACAAACCTGTTGAAACGGTCGCAAGGCTCTGTGGCCATGCAGTAGTGATAGATGAGGACATGATGGCCCATGCACAACTGGGCGATGGCAACCTTCTAATCTATGCCGGGATGACCGGAGGTGTACTGGAGGTCGATACCGACCACCTTGTACTTGTCTCGAGCAAGAAACTGCTCAATACTATTGATGTAGTCATCCACCATGGCCGGGTCGATGGTGTAGCCACCGAGAGATCTGTCTCCCTCACGTGGGTCTCCACTCTATGCTCGCCGAACTCCATTGGAGCACCGCTGGACATCCCCCCTCTATGTGTCGTCATGGGTGTGCTTGTTCTGTTGAGGGGCGCGATCGAAAGGTTGAAGAGACTAAGGTTATAATGGCGGCGGGAATTAAAGGGGAAGCCGGACGGCCAGGAATATCGGCAGGCCCTGATGGCAGTTCTAATTTGCAGCGCGTAATTGCATCATGCCACACATAACTGCATCGCGTGGCAATGCGCGCGGTGCATCCGCATGCATATGGGGCCCCTAACGTGATCGTGCACACGCCCAACCACTGGCAAAGCGCACGCGGAGGGACGCGAGCAGATTGCTCCGCGGTAGAGTTTTGGATTTTGTCCGAAAAACACAAAAGTCGGACGAAATTCGCCCATCTCGTTTGGGCCCGGTACTAGTACAAACCAGTCCCGATGAAGCAGCGGCGAGCAACCATATATATGTGCATATAGCAGTTGAACGCGCAAGGAAAAGTTGTCCACAAGCTGAGCGCACCGACGGACGCGAGCAGAGCGCGTCAATGGGCGTGAGCAGAGTGCGCAACGGTGCATAACAGCAAGCACAACATGCTGCGGCGCCTAACGGTGATCAGAGCTTGCCGGGGGACGCGAGCAGAGGCCGGCACAATGATATGTGGCAAATAAGACGAACTGTGCAAGCGATGTCGTAGACATCAAGCACGATTCATATTAGAGTTGCGTGTGCAATACGTGGCATACACTTGATCCATCTGATCTGTTTGTGATGGAATAAGTCGTGTGTGTTGAGGGAAAATGCTTGCTGGTATATAACCTTAAATTTAACCAAAAAAGTGTTAATGCATGTTACAAAAATTGTATAGCTGGAAACTATGTTCGAATACGACTCCAACGATATAATCTTTGGCGACATGCCTTCGTATTTTATTAGTTAAATCCTACTTATAAACCAGGACATGGGTATGGTAGGTAATTAAATCGCAAAAAAAATTTTGTATTAACCGTGTGTGTACGTGTCCTTTCGGCCTCCTCTCGCACGTCTTGTTACCCCGTTGCCGCAGACGGCTTACAGCGCAAGCTTGCGCAGCGCGCGAGGGCATTCTTTTCGCCAAACGGTGGCCACAATGAATCATCGGTGAGCCCGTTCCCATGCAACCTCGCAGGTTCCCGCGCAAGCTTCCCGCCCAACTCGGTGAAATCCCCCAAAATCCCAATGCTTACCGGCCTGCTATAAAAGCCCTCACGACCAGCGACTACCACGTCACATTTTCCCCTCCCTCCCTGTAGCTTAGCTCGTGTGCTTCTCCCACAATCGCCAATGGCACCAGTCCGTCGTCGTCGCTCAGCCACTCCGCCGTCATCAGAGGACAAATCTAGCAGGGAGGCTACACCGTGGTGGCGGCGCAGTCTCTTGCGTAGTGTAGTGCGCATGGCGTCCCCTGTTGGGTGTGCGCGGAACACCCACCACACGCTCCGCCGCCGCTGCCCGTCGGTAGCTGTTGCCGGCCGTCGTTGCCACCACACCACCGTCGAAAGCCAGGGCCATCTTTCGCTCCCCCGGCGCGGCCAGAAGACGGGAGGTGGCCGTCGTGGCGCCAACCCACTGCCGGCCACCACCCGCTCTGCGACCACGGCCCGAAGGCAGGATGTAGTGGTCGTGGCTGCCACCCCATCGTCGGCCGCCGTGGCCGCCAGCATACCGTCGACCGCCAGGATCACCACCCGCTCCGCCACCGCCGCCCGAAGAAGGGAGGCGGAGGTGGAGGCCCGCACGTGCGTCAGCGACCTAGCGCGCTACATCGAGTTGTTGGGGGAGGGGGAGGAGCGCCTCGTCGAGAACGCAAAGAGCCTTACCACAGCTGTGCCCGCAGCACACGCGGACGCAGAGGAGAGGAATCAGGAGATCTACGAGCAGTCCGGCCACTTCGAGAGGGCTCATCTGGAGCGGTAGTGTGCATTCAAGCTGGCGAGCATCGCTGAACGTGCAGCAGTGGCAGGCACCGTATTGCATTTCTCCAGTTCGTCGGTAGGCTCCTCCTCCTCTCTGCCTCTTACTGAGCGTGCTCGGCAGCGGAGAGGCTGCCGGAAGTACCACAAAGCCCCTCTGTGGTAGTAGTATTTAGGGGCTATTTTTTCAGTTCATCTGACTATAGATGTGTGATCGAATTGTACAACATCCTTAAAATTAGCTAGTATATATATTTGAACTAGCTATTTCAGTACATGGTTGGCAACAATTGGGGAAAAGTTTGGTCGCTTCAGCTGTTGAGTTGAACTGTTTGTATAAATTAAGAACGACTGCTTAATCTACGAAGGAAATCTATACTTAATTACTGAATTTTAGATGCAAAAATTAGATAGTGCTAGTGATTTCTAGCTGCATATTTTGACAAATCTAAGTTTTACAAGGACTGAAAAATGACAAAGTTACTAGATCAACAAATGTAAATCTTTCCAGATTGACAAATGGCAACATACCCAATATGACAGATGCTAATCTTACCGAATTGTTTGTACGTGGTTGCACACGGGTCATCCAAAACAACCGTTTGCGTTGAAGGGATGCACATATCCTACGGTGCGGATTTTCCCTCGACTTAAGGGGGAAGAATATAGCTCTCACTTTGCATACAGGTGTTCTATCTAAAACATTTCCGATCAAGAGCTGCAGAAATCCTGCTCGGCACATTTTCTCTTGGCTTCCTAGGGAAGCTGTCGGCACGCCTTCCGTTTAGTCAAGAACTCAAGCACCTGTCCGCACGGCACCTCCTAGCCATTAAAAGACTGACGCATGGCGTCACGTGGATGGTCAATTGAACGCACACAATATAAATTATACAAAACGTTTGAGATGTTATAATTGCAGCTATTTGTTTCAAAATGCCTTTGTTGGCTATTATCTCAAAATGGACACGAAAAATACCACAACATGTCGGGTGCCATTCCATTATAGCATGCCAAGTTTCATGAATTTCAGATGAGTTTTGGATTTACTAGAATTTAAAAACAAAGTATCTCAACATTTTGCCGCCAATCAACAGTGCCCTGGAGTTTGAAATTCATTCCCATTTCTTGCATGGGACCTAAGCATGCCCCGAAGGACACATATTTGTTTTTTCAACCACTTTATATGCACTAGAGCTTGTGCATGTAGTTCAAATTTCAATTATGTACATGAAATGCCTAGAAAACCCAGTTAATGTATAAAAATGTCCAAACGAACCCCGAAAAATTCCAAAAGTAAACACAACACTCCTGTTGCTCTATGTTCATACTAGAAATTTTTTGAAAGCAATAAGAGGCAACGGATATCGTTTCGTCCCCAAAGGTGGCATGTTCCTTACCGAAACCATCACGCTTGTTGTGAGAAGCTAAGTTTTGTGAGAAGCTTATACCCAAACCTGTCCCAAAAGGGACAAAAATTTTACCACGGCATGTTGATGCCGCTCCATCATAACATGCCATGTTTCATGAATTTCAGACGAGTTTTGGATTATTACAATTTAAAAACCAGGTATCTCAATGTTTTGCCAGCAATCAAAAGTGCCCTGGCGTTTGAAATTCATTCCCATTTCTTGCATGGGACCTAAGCATGCCCCGAAGGACACATATTTGATTTTTCAACCAATTTATATGCATTGCAACTTGTGCATGTAGTTCAAATTTGAATTATGCACATGAAATGCCTAGAAAACCCAGTTAATGCATAAAAATGTCCAAACAAACCCCAAAAAATTCCAAAATTAAATACAACACTCTTATTGTTCTATGTTTACACTAGAATTTTTTTTGAAAGCAATAAGACGCAACGGATATCGTTTCATCCCCAAAGGTGACACGTTCCCTACCAAAACCATCACGCTTGTTGTGAGAAGCTAAGGTTTGTGAGAAGCTTATACCCAAACCTACCCCATATGGGACAAATTTTTTTACCACGGCATGATGATTCCGCTCCATGATAGCATGCCAAGTTTCATGAATTCCAGACGAGTTTTGGATTTACAAGAATTTAAAAACCAGGTATCTCAATGTTTGCGGCCGAGTGACGGTGGCAGTGTGTTTGAAATTCATTCCCATTTCTTGCATGGGACCTAAGCATGCAACCAAGGACACATATTTTTTTTCAACCAGTTTATGTGCACTGGAGAATGTGCATCTAGTTCAAATTTGAATTATGCACATAAAATGCCTGGAAAACCCAGTTAATATATAAAAATGCCCAAATTAACGAACCCCCAAAAAAATCCAAATTGAACACAACACTCCTGTTGTTCTATGTTAATAGTCGAATTTTTTTGAAAGTAAGAAGTGGCAACGAATATTGTTTCGTCCCCAAAGGTGGCACGTTCCCTACTGAAACCATCACGCTTGTTGTGAGAAGCTTATACCCAAACCTGCCCCAACTGGGACAAATTTTTTACCATGACATGTAGATGCCGCTCCATGATAGCATGCCAAGTTTCATGAATTTCAGACGATCTTTGGATTCACTAGAATTTAAAAACCAGGTATCTCATTGTTTGCGGCCGAGTGACGGTGGCAGGGCGTTTGAAGTTCATTCCCATTTATTGCATGGGACCTAAGCATGCAACCAAGGACACAGATTTGAATTTTCAACCAGTTTATATGCACTAGAGAATGTGCATGTAGTTCAAATTTGAATTATGCACATAAAATGCCTAGGAAACCCAGTTAATGTACAAAATTGTCCAAACGAACACCGAAAAATTCCAAAATTAAACACAACACTCCTGTTGTTCTATGTTGACACTCGAAAAAATTTGAAAGCAATAAGAGGCAACTGATATCATTTCATCCCCAAAGGTGGCACGTTCCCTACCAAAACCATCACGCTTGTTGTGAGAAGCTCGGGTTTGTGAGAAGCTTATACCCAAACCTACCCCAAATGGGACAAAATTTTTACCACGGCATGTTGATGCCGCTCCATGATAGCATGACAAGTTTCATGAATTTCAAACGAGTTTTGCACTTACTATAAGTTAAAAACCAGGTATCTCAATGATTGCGGCCGAGTGACGGTGGCTGGGTGTGTGACATTCAATCCCATTTCTTGCATGGGACCTAAGCATGCAACCAAGGACACATATTTGATTTTTCAACCCGTTTATCTATAGTGGAGCATGTGCATGTAGTTCAAATTATAATTATGCACCTGAAAAGCCAACCAAACCAAGTTAATGTATAAAAACATCCAAACAAACCCTGAATAATTCCATTTTTGACGACACACCTATAGTTGCATGTTCACTACAGATAAAAGTTCTTGTAATTCAAACACCATCCTTTGTACCTGTGACCCCATTACATAATTCAAATCAAGACGAAAAATCAAGTAGGTCGCACATAGTTTATTATCACCAACCATTGAGATGCAACACAAAATATCTTGGAGCACTATCAGTGTATAGTACGCCTATGACTTACGCGAGAAGGTGCGTCGGCTATAGTCCACAGCCGGCCTGTCAAGCACACTAGCTCACTCCCCAAATATCATTTCACTATTCATTCATCGCTCGTGAAAGATGGGGACGTGGACCCACGTCGTGAGGGCAACTTCGGTGGCCCACCCCGGCGAGAGCGCAGCCGCATCCGCCAGGCGCGTGCTAACAAGTTTCGTGAGGGCGACCACAGTCTGTGTCCGGGCGGCCAAGGCAGCCCAAACGGCCGTTGTTGCTTCTCATGTGGTGGCAGCAACATCGTCCTCGGGGATAGCAACTGGCGATAGTGGCACAATAGTTGTTCTTTCTTCAGTGGCGGCCTTAGCCCTGATGGAGGCCGCCCACTACCATGTCAAGGCCGGCCACGCCCAGCTCATGGTGGGGACCACACAAATCGAATGAAGCTTCTCCGAAAACGGTCGGCAACCCACGACTGAAGAGTTGGCAATCGCCGATAGAGTTCGAGCATCCATCCGATCCTGCGCGGCATACCTTGGCACGACGAAGCCCACCAGAGCCCAGATCGTGGCCGCCCACGCCCAGCTCGTGGCGGCTTATTCCAAAGATATGGTGGACGCAGATGGCAAGATGCTTGTCGAGTATGGTGCAATTGAAGCCATGGAGCCCCTTCCCCAGGAGATCGTCGGGCACGAGCTAGACATGGAGGCGGCGGCGGAGATCGATGATCACTAGCCATAGTAGTACTATTTATTTTGTTTAATTAAGAGCGTTGGTCTTTAATTTGTTAGAGTAATGTTTAGGTCAGCTCGCTCTATTTTATTGCTGAACATGCTCGATTAAGAAGTTAGTCTCCTTTGTGTACCCAAATTATGCAATGACGTGGATGACCACTTTAACCAGGGAAATTCGAACCAAAATTTTGACGTTCAAACTCAACACACACGGGTAAAGCTATATGAATCGTTTTTGATGTTCACATATCCTACACAGTTCTGAATAAGAGACGGTGTTTGATGACACTTTGCGCGCCAGTTTTTTCGCTGAAGCGATTCCAAATTGTTGTCTTCCGCGGAAATATCTACCTCCCCACCCCCTCCCCCTTACCAAAAGCCACATTTCCCCTGTTTCCTCCTTCCTTCCCAAGTTGAAACCTCCACTCCTTGTTTGCAGCGCCGCCTCCTGGCCGGCGACCCTCCTCCATACTGCTCGGCCTCGCCTATCCCGGTAGGTAATCCACAACTGACCCCCATCCTCTGTCTCCTTCCACATCCCACATGCCCCCACTGCCGGCGGGACACCATCCACCCAAATCACCGACCCCTCCACCAAATAAGCGCTGCCCTAAGCCATGGTGCCCTAAGCCATTTGGCAACGGAGAAGCAAATTGCGGCTGCACGAGCGGATGAGGTCGTGTTGGTTGCCATTCGTGTCGACCCCCAGATCTTGGAGGAGCACCTCGCCGTCGAGGCCACCATCGACGCCTCGAGCGCCGATGACATGACGCGGTTGGCTGTTTGGTTCAATTCTGCAATGCGATGTTCAATTGTGGTGGGTGCATTCTTTTATTGTATACCATGTGAGAAATAAATCTAATTTGGCTGTACTAAATACACGAGAAACAAATACAATTGCTATATTTCCATGTTATTAAGTATGCTTGGTTTGGTTCACTGTCTGATCTTCTATTAGGAGTATGTTATATTGTGCAATGTGGTGCTCAGTTAATGTTTGGTTCATTTGTTGTGGTGTTTAGCTAATTGCTTGGTTCAATTCTACACTATGATGTCAAATTGTCGTGGGTAGAATTCTGTATTGTTGTGCATGTGAGAAACATATACAAGTGCTATATTTCCTAGTTATTAATCATGCTTGGTTTGGATAAATGGGTTTTCCATGTGGCTTGAATTAATCTGATAAATCTACAATGTGATTATTTTTCATCAACATATTTACTGATAGCATGCGAACTCTTACTTAACCTGATGACTAACTACCTTATACGTGTTGCAGGGAAACAATGGGAAGCACTGAGGTTTACAATCGAGGTTAGCACGTGCATGGTCCGTTGTCTAATAGCACATTATTGGGAAATTACAGGAACCATTCTAATATTTAGGTTTTTAACAATTTTGTGTTGCACATGTAGGTTCTCCTGTCAGAGGTTTTCACCCACTATTCGACCCTTTTTGCATATGGGGAAATGAGTTGTCAATGAATATCAGTCAAGTCAAGAAACTTAGAAAGATTGTTAGGATAGAGAAATTAGCAACAAAAAACAAGAAGATCTTTGTCTGCACAATGAAGAAGACATCAGTTCACTATAGGATGGTACTAGCTATTATACATTGCCCTTTTTATTCCTTTGCCCCATTTCCAATATAGGGAAGATATTTATGCAGATCCTTGTTTTCAGGCCTTTCCAAAGCAGTTCACTGATGATTACCTCTCAAACCACCTGTATGGTCAGGAGACAAGGAAGGTATTCATACAACACCCACGGTTCAATATTGTAGTGTTCCTGAAGAGGACGAAGGATGAACGGTAAATCGTCCATAGGCAAGTTACAAAGACCTTCAACATCAATGAAGGCTCAATATTCGCCTTCTACTTCAGCAGTTTTCCAAATGAGATACATCTTTCTATGTACTGTCTATGATGCTAATTTCGAAAGGTTATAGATGTTGCATGTGAAACTTGGTCCTCGTGTTGTTGTGTAATGGCGTAGCTGAGTGCTGAAGCTATATGATGTTGTACTCTGATGTATTTCAATTATGAAAATGAAATATATTGTGTTAATTAGATTAATAAATGGATTATGAATAATCAGAAAATTAGCCTGTTAATTGGGTTTTGCTATTGCAAATAGTTGTTGAAAAAATACCGTGGGCGATGACCTCAGGCAATGCACATAGTTTCTAGGAATAAACCATGTTGGATCAATGAACAATCACACATAACTTTCTCTTGAAAACTGTTTGTGTTAGGCCACCTTGCGAAAATGTTTACCACATAAGCACTGTTTGTGATGGACAACCTTTGCCACACAGTTTCTTCTACAGACCGTGTGTGATGCATTCAATAATGCAAACGATTTAACAGGAAAAATTGTGTGTGATGTACCTGTGAATAGAAACGTTTTCCTTAGAGCCACTATGTGGGATGTACACACGAATGGAAACGTTTAGTGGGGACTGACTGTGTGGGATGTACTTGCGACCAGAAACAATTTCGCCGTATAATTGTATTTTTTTAGCTCTACTGCATGTATTTCGGTATTTGAGCGCTCGCCGGTCGCACATGACCACATTTTGTCGAGCGTGTGTGCCAGGAGGGCATATCCCCGATGGTTTCTGGGTCGTGTGGGAAGGACCCCCATATCACCCACACTCACTAGGCGATGGTTCCAAATGGCGTCGCGGAAAGGGTTAAAAACTGTTTGTATAGAACCGACGCGTACCCGTGTAGTGTCATAATAATAGCTTCAACATATTTGTCGAGGCAATGAAATACGTCCACATGCTGATTAGTGTGGTTAATATGGTCCAAAGGAGCATAGGAAATTGGAAGAAGGGATTTGCAAATGCATCCGACCATTTTAGAAACCTTGGATGACTCGGACAACATAACGGCTGTAAATGATCAAAAAGAATATATTTTTTGACATCCTGCAAATGGTGGCATAACCAGTCAACATCACAATATCTAGGTTCTGAGACCAACTATTAACACACGGAAGTATTAGAAAATGAACTGAGACTTAAATCCATCTTTTCTATAAGTCTACAAATTAGTAACACGTGATCCTAATAGAAAAAGAGAAGGCTAGTTCTTAATCGCCATAGGAAAGGAGAGGTTGACTCAGATCAGAAGGACATAAAGTAAATAAGTAAAAAAGAGCCTGACGTTCCCTTCCACAATCAATTACCTTATATAACTAAAGCATTTCTAGATTCAACTTCGACCAGTTTGTCTTGGTAATCCTATAGGCAGTCAGTATCTAATACAAAAACAGTCAGGACCCCAATCCTAAGTCACACCGATCTACCATGTAACACATCATACGACTTTGCGGCCTCACGCACGGTATTCCCATGGTTGCAGCCTTATCGAGGCCGAGACCGTTTTCGCCTTTTGGCTCACATATATGATTGTGTAGCTAGCATCCATATGACAGTGAATCTAGGCTGACATGACTAGTCGTCAACCCAAGGTGACACAAACTTACAGGGAGGCATACGTAACCCAGCAATGAACGTGTCGGTCATCAATGTACGAATCCAAGTCGTAGCAAGCTACAAGGACTTAAAGGAACAATGCGTGACATTTCCCGAAGGGACAGACACGGGAACAAACAAGGATACTTGCCGGTGAACCTAAGTGTTCAAGAGCAGTTGCAAACTACCATGGCTCAATGAAAGCACTAGGAGACATTTCCCCATAAGGAAGGCTACCAATAATAAACAACTAGCTTTTGGATCCCAGACACATCAAGAATTTCAATAACATAAACACAATATGCTCAAGATATCTGTAAATACAACATGGCATCACAACAAAACTCTACAACTCAAAGTATTTATTCAATAGGCCCTAAGGAGCCAGATATTACAAACATGGGTCTCATGACCTAGCATTCAAGTCATACAAGCAAAAAGCACATGTGGAAGCATAAACATGTCTAAGTACAAAGATATGAAAAGAAAGAAGGCTTGGAAGCATGTCTATCTATAAGACCCTCCAAAGGAGGCACACCTCTGTCTCGGGTTCCCGAGCTAATTGTAGAAGCGCACATGGGACTAATAGCGGGACTGAAGTCTCTCTGCAAAAACATAAATTAAGAAAACGTGAGTACAAATGTACCCAGCAAGACTTACGTCAAAACTAGCTACGTATGCATCCGTATCAACAAAGGGGGTGGTGGAGTTTAACTGCAGCAAGCCAGCTTTGACTCGGTGGCTATCCTAAACTATGATTGCCAGTAAGTTCTTTCAAGTGGTGCACATGAGTCCACATATTCACCATATCAATACACCACTATGGATCAACTCCTGTCTCCCTACAAGAATGCCATCCATAGCACTCATGCTTATCTTGCGCATTTTAGAGTATCCAGTTCCAGTTATCTATGAACAATGTAAACGTTCCAAGTAGTCCATATCCGCAGACGCGACTAATCGAATAGATCATTTACAACCCTGCAGGGGTGTGCTTCTTCACGCACGCTCTCGCAACTTACCTCCATATACACGTCATCTATCTTGGCAACCTTCAAACGGAATTCTAGCGAGGGTATCGGCCACGATCTGACTAAGCGCACAAGTCTCTAGTCAAGGTTTATCACCTATTTGAGTTCCATACACAAGGAAGTCCGGCTGAGGTTTCCACTACAGCCCCAAACGATGTGTGCAGGGTTCCCAAGTCCACCAAACGGGTGCCACTTGGTACATCGGGTCATGGTGCCTAGTCTGTCCCTAGCCCACCTATACCGGGTTCGACTAGGTAGACTACTAACACAACCTACAAACACCAAAAACTAGCTACAACTCCAGGATAGAGACCAAGGCGATTAATAAGTCGAGAGAGCATGGAGTTCCTAGAGCCGAATGTGTGGTAGTAACTGTCTTGGATCACAAAAACAGAACTCAGTTCTTGAGACAGTTTCAATGAGAGAACCCACCATGTACTCCTACATGGCCTCTCACTGCTACCTTTACCAACTCATGTTCACACACTTAGCTATCAACAGTAGGACATGTTAAACACCATTCTAATTCATCCTGAATGAATGAGACCTGACCCAAATCTAAGCATAGCAGGCATAACAAGCAATAATAAATGAGTAGGCACATCATGGCTCAAACAACTCCTACTCATGCTAGTGGGTTTCAACTATTACTGTGTCAAAGACAGGTCATGCAGAGGAATGGGTTCAACCATCACAACATATAACAGTTGAATCATTGTTGTCCTAATGCAGTAAAAGAGAGCAAGAGCGAGAGGGTGGGATTGTATCGGAATGCTCCAAGGGGGTTTACTTACCTGACACTTCCGAAGATAGAACTGTTGTAAGTGCATCTAGTGCCCCTTAGTGATTTTGGTCTACTGAAGACTTATAGGTTAAGGGACTAATGTGTTTGTGAGTGTACACAGGTCTATAAGTCTATGAGGAGTTTGATATTTACAGAGAAAGTCGAACCCTAAAAATGAATGTCTTCAATTGAAGACTTTGGCTTTCTGAAGACTTTGAAAGTGAAGAAATTGGTGTGACCGTGAAGACTTGATATTGATGCGAGGAATATGAAGCTCGAAGACTCTTGTTTTCATACTTTCATTTTTCTCTTTCTTGAGTCATAGGAAACAACGTACTGTTAAAGGGGATCGAGGAAAAACTAAGGAAAAGTTTCCAAGTGATGCTCATCTCAAAATCCTACAACAACCAATCCCTTTGAGTGAAGCCATTGGAAATCTCATACATTTCAGTCAATTTCTTCAGTGACAGAGACAAAGATCTTCTGTTCTCTGAGGAATTTGTTCTGACCGAGGAGTTAGGAATTCGCCAGTGCGGATTTCCTACAAGTGAGGATCACGATAGCCCTGAGGAATTTGAAAGCTGAAATTTCCGACCGTTGCTGTGCTATGCGCCAGCTGTCCCAAAATATCTACCCACCTAACGGTCATATCATTGAAGGGCATTTATGTCTTATCATGTCTGGCCGCTCCCTAGGATATAAATAGCCGCCCCCTACAACCACTAGCTGGTTGGCTGCTCCACGAGAAACTGAAACCTGTCATTGGGAGCATCTCATCCTCCGAGGACTTTGAGTGAATATCATCAAGAGAGGAAAAACCCACAACCCCAAACCAAACACCTACAAACCCAAAGTGATTGAGCATCACTTAAGAGATTGTTCCTGTGGAACCGATGCTTGTTACCTTTGAAGAATGTGCATCATCTAGACGGTTAGGCATCATGGTCAAGAGCATCCAAGAGGAAATTGTGGATCGCCGAGTGACCGAGTTTGTGAAGGTTTAGAAGTCACCTGAAGACTTGCCATGAGTGATTGGGCGAGGTCTGTGTGACCTTAGCTTAAGGAGAATATGGTGAGGACTATGTGTCCTCAGGTTTAAACATCTAGCCGCTCCAACCGGACGTATGACTATCACAGCTGTTGGAGCTGGTCTACCAAATCATTGTCTTCACCAAGCTAAATGGTTCTATTTCCTCAACCCTTTCATTTCCTCATTACTGTGTTTTTGTACCTCATCATTACTGTTTGAAGACTTTGACTGAAGACTTTCTCAGTTTCCTCAATCATAATTCTTCAGTCAGTGTGTCTTTAGCCTGCTTATCATGTGTTTACGCTTTCTGTACTTTATGCTTGTTTTCATTTCTTCATGATGACTATGCTACTACTCTGTTATTCTTGCATCTGAGTACTTGTTCCTCTGCTAAGTAGTTCGTTGCTTAGGAATTTCCTCACCTTGAAATTCCTCGGTGAAAAATTTGTAAAAACCGCCTATTCACCCCTTGTTCTGTGTGATTGTGGTTTAACCGCCTGGAGTTTTAGTTATGTCGACTGCAGGTATGATCAAGGTCTCTATAGGGTGTCCTACCTTCGATGGGACGGACTACCCCTACTGGAAGAATAAGATGCGAATGCGTCTTGAGGCAATTGACAATGATCTCTGGTACGTTGTGGAAAATGGCATTCCCTCTGTCACTCCTACCATGAATGCCGCTGACATGAAGAGATTCAAGCAACTTGACTCTCAAGCGAATAACATCATATGTGGCCATCTGAGCAAAGGGTAGTATGGCAGAGTGAGTGCATTGGAGACAACAAAGCTTATCTAGGATAGGCTGTCCAAGGTCAATGAAGGAGTCTCAACACAGCGTGACTCTCGAGTTGACATTCTTCGCAATCTCTTGAACCGCTTGAAAAGACTCGACAATGAAAATGTTCAGCAAACCTTCGATCGCCTCACTGAAATTTCAAATGAGCTTCAAGCACTTGGTGCCATTGACATCACCGACCATGAGGTGATGAAGAAATTGCTGAGATCGCTTGATTCCTCATTTTCCACGCTTGCACTGATGATACAAGAACGTGGAGACTACAAGTCACTTGATCCCACTGATATCCTCGAGAGGCTAAACACCCATGAGTTCCAACTTGCTGAGAAGAGAGATCTCTATGGACCGAGCTATGGCAGATCACGTGCACTGAAGGCCAAGGCAGTATCTGAATCCGAAGGTGAGGATTCTGGTAGCAGCCTTAGTAATCCCGAAGAACTGAGCCAGGAGCTAGCAATGCTCTCAAGGAAATTCTAGAAGTTCTCAAGACGTGGTCACTTTGGCAAATCCTCAAGAAGTGATGACATAAGATCAGATTCCTCATCCCGTGACTACAAGAAGAGACATTGCTACAAATGCAAGAAACCCGGTCATTACATTCAAGATTGTCATATTACAGGTATGTCACATTCTTCAATGTTGAAGTATATGAGTTCGTAAGATGCACTAATTCATCTGCAGGATGATCAACCCAAAGCCACTGAGTGGGTCCTCGAAAGTGGATGTACGAATCAGATGACTGGTGACAGGAACTTATTGATGGGCATTGCTTTATCTCCATCACATCTAAAGCATATCACCTATGCTGACAAAGGAAAAAACAAGGTATTGGGTCTAGGTAAGGTTGCAATCTCAAAGGACCAACACATCGATAAGGTCATGCTTGTCGAGTCATTAGGGTTCAACCTCATGTCTGTCTCAACGCTTTGTGATCTTGATATGGTTGTTGTCTTTGGCAAGTATCATTGTGTTGTGATCATGGAAGCTGACAATGCCAAAGTCTTCGAAGGCTTTAGGAGAGGAGATCTGTATATTGTTGATTTCTCTACAGGACCACAACCTGCTACATGTCTACTTGCAAAAGCTTCAGAAGGCTAGCTATGGCATCGACGACTTGGTCATGCTGGCATGAGGAACTTGCACACTCTAGCGAAGAAGAAGAATGTCATTGGCATCGAGGATGTCAAATTCCTCAAGGACCATCCGTGTGGAGCTTGTAAAGCTGGAAAGATGACCAAGGCCAAGCATCCCTGAAATACCATCGTGACTACCACTCGCCCATTTTAATTGCTTCACATGGATCTCTTTGGCCCTACTCACTATGCCACATTTACTAATGCTGCATCTTTATATGGCTTCGTCATAGTTGATGACTATTCATGTTACCCACGGGTGCATATCATCACTTACAAAACTGAAGTGCATGAAGTCTTCAAATGATTTTCCTCGAGGGCTTCAACCAACTTTGGTGTGAAGATCAAGGACATCAGAAGTGACAATGGAACTGTGTTCAAGAATACTAGTCTTGATGACTATCTTGATGAACTTGGTATTACTCACGAGTTGTCTGCTCCCTATACTCCTCAGCAGAATGGCGTCGTGGAGCGCAACAACAGGACTCTTGTTGAGACGGCTCGCACTATGCTTGATGAATACAAGACACCTCCTCGCTTCTGGCCTGAGGCAATTGATACTGCGTGCCACATCATCAACAAGGCATATCTTCACAAATTCTTCAGAAAGACCTCGTATGAACTCCTAACTGACAAGAAACCCAATCTTAGTTATTGCAAAGTCTTTAGTGCTAAATGTTGGATTAGATATCCTCATCACAATTCTAAATTTGCACCGAAAGCACATGAAGGTTTTATGCTTGGTTATGGAAAGGACTCGCACACCTACAGAGTCTTCAACACCTATCACCACAAGTTTGTTGAAACTATAGATCTGCGGTTCGATGAAACTAATGGCTCGCAAAGAGAGCACCTACCTCCTGTGCTAGATGAAATACCACTTGAGGAATCCATTAAGTTCAAGGCCACTGAGGATGTCATCCCTACCGAACAATCTGCTGAAGAAGTCATTCCTGATCGTGAAGAACATCATACTGGTGCACCTGAGGAAAATGGCTTTGAAGAAAATGCCGAGCCCGCTCAACGTCGTCAACCAGCTCACCCTCGCGTTGCAAATGAAGTGCAGATTGAGTGAATCATCAATGACATCAAAGCACCAGGTCCTCGCACATGCTCTAAAGCTTCACATTTGTCTAACTTTTGTGGGCACTTTTCTCTTGTCTCTATCACAGAGCCCACTAAGGTAGATGAAGCATTTCTGGAGCCTGAGTGGATTCAAGCGATGCAAGAGGAGTTACACCAGTTCGAGCTCAACAACGTGTGGGAACTTGTCAAGCGACCAGACCCACGCAAGCACAATATCATCGGCACCAAATGGATCTACCACAACAAGCAAGATGAAAATGGCCTTGTTGTGAGGAATAAGGCACGACTTGTAGCTCAAGGCTACACACAGGTTGAAGGAATTGATTTCGATGCAACTTTTGCACCTGTTGCTAGACTTGAGGGTATTCGCATATTACTTGCTTATGCTAACTATCATAATATCATCTTATATCAAATGGATGTGAAAAGTGCATTCCTCAATGGTAAGCTTGAGGAAGAAGTATATGTTGCTCAACCCCCAGGTTTTGAAGATCCAAAGCATCCTGACAAAGTCTTCAGACTCAATAAAGCCCTCTATGGTCTGAAGCAGGCCCCTCGGGCGTGGTATGACACTTTGAAGAAATTCCTCATGAATGATGAACTTTCCTGTATGATGAGTGAAGAATATCAAATGTCTATGATGGGAGAATTGAAATTCTTCTTAGGTCTTCAGATTCGTCAACAACGCAACGACATCTTCATATCTCAGGAGAAATACCTCACGGATGAATTGAGGAAATTCGGCATGTAAGATTGCAAAGGCGTCAAAATCCCTATGCCCACAAATAGCCATCTATGCACTGATGAAAATGGTATTGACTTCGATCAAAAGGTATACCGCTCCATGATTGGCTCGTTATTGTATTTATGTGCATCTAGGCTAGATATTATGCTTAGTGTATGCGTGTTTGCCCGTTTTCAAGCTACACCGAAGGAATCACACCATAAGGTTTTGAAGCATATTGTTCGATATCTAGCTCACACTCCAACACTTGGATTATGGTATCCTAAGGGCTCGGCTTTTTATCTCATTGGATATTCAGACTCTGACTATGCTGGTGATCGTGTGGACCGCAAGTCAACATCAGGCACATGCCATTTCCTCGGACGATCTTTGGTATGTGGGTCCTCGAAGAAACAAAACTTCGCATCACTCTCTACTTCTGAAGTTGAGTGCATTACTACTGGTCTGTGCTGTGCTCAATTACTATGGATGAAACAAACCCTGAAGGACTATGGCATCAATGTGAAGAATGTGCCTCTTTACTTTGACAATGAGAGTGCCATCAAGATTTCTCATAACCCAGTTTAGCACTCGAAGACAAAGCACATTCAGATTCGCCATCATTTTCTTTGTGATCATGTGTTGACGGATGACATCTCTATCGAGCACGTGAAGACTGTAGAACAGCTAGCTAATATCTTCACAAAGCCCTTGGATGAGAAGAGATTTAGCAAGTTGCGGTGTGAGCTAAATATCTTAGAATCTTCGAATGTCCTTTGAAAAGGACACACACCCTAACACTTATGCAAAAATGATGACTTAGATGTGCAACACAGGAAGTAATGTTTTTCTTCAAACAATGAGACTAACCCTCTAAGTGTGAAGAAATTAATGAAGAATTTGATTCTCAGAGCCCTACGACAATTGTACGCGGCATCTGAAATCATCATTCTTATACAGTGGGTAACGGCACCAACAAAAGTTGAGAATCTTCATTTGAGTATTTCTTTAGTTTTTAAATTCCTCACTTGTTCAATTTCTTCAACTTTGCATTCTCTTCTGTCTTTCCATCGTTGTTCTTCATTGTATATATATATATACACACACACACATCTGGGCTATTCTGTTTCGTGTAACAAAATATTATTCTGTTACTCTACTTGAACTGACGTAGTTTACAGGATGGACTCACGTGGTTTTCTACTTGTACTGATCTTCCTGCGTCTACGATAGACGGAAACAGGGGATGCCACGTGGAGCTTCCGGGCGTTCTCCGGCGCGGTGCTGTGGGCCATTCATTTCTAGAGGAGACATGTAAGGGGTTCCGCACGTGCGCACACTCACCTGGTCGTGTTTTGCGATCTCAAGTCAAAGGAGGTGACGGCGTGGGCATTTGGCGGCAGACGTGTTTTCGGAATTGGTGTTTACCGTGGTGTTCGTAGGCCTCAATTTTACTTCTGGTTTGTTGTTTTCGATGTCAGAATTATCGGTGTGTGGAGTTTGTGGAGATTAATTTCATCTGTAATTTCTGATTACAAGTTTTGGTGTTCTTGGTCATTTTCCACGTCCGCCATGCGAATGTGTTCTTCTTTTTCTGTTGTTTTACTTTCGAATTGGAATTGCAGGGTGAGATATGAGGATTGTATGAAAATATTTGCGTTGTCAATTTTGCTTCTTTGAGTTGTTTCTACCCCGGATTCCCATGTTATTTTGGTCGTTGGCTGATTGTAGTCTGTGATTTCTTGTAATCCGGTCAAACTGTGTAATTAAGTTGCATGTTTTTGAGTGTTGTTTGAATTGTTGTCGTATGTGTAGTTGGACTGCTGCGTGTCAAAGTTGTATTACTGTGCGTTGACGTCAGAGTAAGTATTTTCTACTGGTTGCCTACCCATACCTCTGCACTTCGAGTATAAAGCCCGAGCCCTCTTTCACTTTCATTCCACCAGCTACAACCAAAGAAAAGGAAGATGGATCATGAGCTGGGAGAGGTCAAAGAGGAGAAGGGGGTGTCGTCGATGTGAGGGCTGCAGTAGCGGAGCGCAGGAGGAGGAGGAGGAGGTGCAGGCGCAGGCAGATGGCACGACGTGCTGCCGAGGAGGAAGTGGAGGCAGAGTTCAACAGACGCCTTGCGCGCGAGGTGATGGAAACTTGCAACTCCAATGAACTGGAGCTTCTTTCCCAGAGGGCAGGGGAAGGAACCATGTTCAGATCATCAGTTGGGCTATGGCGAGAGCAGCCAGGGCTCCACATCCATCCACCAGGGCTAAATGGCGTCGTTTCTTTGATCGTTACGACTGAAGTACTGATTTTTTTTATGTTTTTAAGATTGTGTTTTGAGGGAGAAGATGTTTGAATGAATAAATGAATTCAACTGTCTACCTCTGAATGTGTTGTTTTATCTGCATATGTTTGTTATGTGCGGTTTTTGAACTGCCGGTTTATCTGAAGTTGAACTGATTTGGGGTCAAATGTTGCATGGTTTGTATAATAACTATTTCCTAGCAGCTGGCTACCCACCTTCCTATTTATTATTTTTATAATATGCGAGTCTCCCTGGCTATAAATTCTATCCATGAATGTGTGGTGTGTGGCTCAGTCTCCCCCTCCTTTTTCTTCCTTATTCCAGAATCAGATCTAGGTTCCTCCCTCTTCTCTCCGTTGTTTTCTTCCCTCTTCCTGTGTCTTCCATGGATGATTGTTCAGGCGGATGTCTGGCAAAGATGGCATGCATAGCTGACGGCTGTGTGTACGAATCTGGTTTGGAGCTCACCAAGACTCAGTGCCGTGGGCAAGTTTCTTGTCTGCTGTATAGCAACCATGGGTTTGGTTCACCCTATGTTTGTCGCCTGACGGTTCGCGACTTGAAGGAATCATGGGTATGTGTTTCTATTCGTTTTGTTTTCTTCTTTTTGTAGGTCTCATTTTGAATCCCATGGACTAAATCTGTAGTTTAGTTTTATCAATAGTTTGTCTATAATTCTTATTTGGTTTTGTCAGAATTTTAACAGAGGGATTTGTGTGTGCATTAGTTCATTACTTAACAGTATTTTATCCATTTTTGTGTAATACTTGATCTGTTTCTTGTCAGATGTTTTTACTGTAGGTTTATTGATTTGTATATTTCTTCAGTTTAGTCAGTTCATATGACTAGTTAGTTTGGTGTTTTAGTTTAGGTTCAGTTTTTTTATTTTCATTTCGTTATGCAACCGGTCCTAGATCAGTGTAAATATTCAGTTATGTCAGGTGTTCACTTTGTTTTCTACTCCCGTGCCCATTTGCAGAAAATGTCACCCAAGATCAGGATTGTTGCTCCTAGTTCTGGGATACTGAAGATGGAGACTTCAGACAAAAACGGGTATCAGTTGATGGAAGTTGCCTACCACATCGACTTTGATGGTTGCATCAACCTAACTACTGGGTGGAAGGAGTTTGTGGCAGAGTCTGGATTTGAGGATGGTGATGTGGTTATGGTTATGTTCTCTAGGGAAGATGACTCTCTGACATTCAGAATTTATGTCTTGTAGGTTTAAATGTGCCAAATGATGTCGGTTGTGAGATTTGTGTGTGTTTGATTATGTTCTAGTATTTTTCTTTAAAACATTTGCATGTGAGATGGTTGAATTCTATGGTATTATAAGATGGTTTGGAACAATTTATGTAATGCTTTCCAATTTTTTTGCTTAAGCATAACTATTTTTTATATATTCTTTATATTTGAACTGGAACAATTATAGTTGAACTGATGGGCATCCTTTGTTTTGACTGGGATTTTTTCATGTGCATAGCTCGCAGACAGAAAATATACGCTGATGATGTTTGTAGGACCCCTTTTGGGTTTTGAGTTTGCTGAACTTACATGCTGTTAATGATAGTACTGAACTATTTAGGTTGTCAATTACCAATCGCATTTGTTTGTTGTATAGCATTTTTCTTACTTTTTTACATGAATTTTAGAGCACAATTTTTCTTTTTCCAGTTGAATAGTGATAGTTGTAGTATTTTTCAAAATAAAAAGAATTTAGTCTTTCCTGCACAGTACTAATTTTACTTGAACCTTATGAATTGTAGTAGTTGAACTTTTTATAAATTTGTTTCTGAAATTATTATTACAATCTTCTACGTTTAATTTTCCAAAAAATATTTTTATTTTTTTAGTTCTTATAGTTAACATGTATTTGAAGTTTTTACATTATTTGTTTTGAACTGATTTCTTGTGATGTTGTTTTTAAATTGTCTGCATTCATTTTTTTTGGGTCGTGCGTGACCGGCTGGAATTTTGTAATTGGGCGAAGTACTATGTTGGGCCATCCGCCGGGGTCATTGTTTTCGGCCCAGATAGCTCTTCCATGCGGCTGTGACGTGCGGCGTGTGCGTGCTCTATACATTTAATCCCACCTTGCTAGTCGAGGGGGCTCTAGACCGGTTTATAAGCGCAGCCGAGGCTCACTGGTCGAACTCCTCTGAATACTTACCTGAGCGCTTGTACACAGCGCTCGCCCTCTGTCATGACCTGTGGGCCCTGGTGGGGTGGCCCCCGTAGACTGGTTTACAATGGATTCGACGGTTGTTTCATGGTTGGCTTGAGTCCTAGTACCCACCTGCGTTGGGCTGGCCTATCCCTTTGGGCGGTCAATATTTTTGATTCTTAGCATTTTTTCTTTTATAGTTTTTATGATTTTTTGCCTAATATAAGCATTTTTTCTAAGTACTGAATGTTGTCCTCTACTTGAACTGACATCTTTTTTTATAATGTGTTCCCCTCGCTTTCTCTTTGTTGTCATTCTTTCTCGGCATTTTTTTGGGATTTTTTAATGAATATCCGGGTAAAATGTATAGGGACCGCACTCAGTGGCATTTTTGTACTGATAGATTTTTTTGTATGGACTGAAGAACATCTATCTTTTTTCAGGGTGCGTGGCAAGTCTGTAACATGACTTGCCCCCGCACTACACCGCACCGAGGGGCATAGTTGTACCGACACATCTTCCTAATATGGACTTCTCAATTATCTTATATTTTTTAGGGGAAAAACCAGCACTGCACCTCACCGAGGGGCATAGTTGTACTGACACATCTTCCTTGTATGGACTTGCCCCCATTATCTATCTTTAGTGGTGTGTGGGTGCGTATGGGGGAGGGGGAAAACAAAATAACCGCACTGCGCTTGTCAAACGAGCGCACTGCCGTGTTAGCGCGAGGCCGAGCCGGGGGGAGGGGGGGTCGGGACCCCCCTCCCCCATCCCGGTGAGGCCAAGCCAGGAACGAGCCGTAGCAGGTGACGACGTGGCGTGCGGTGGCATCGCATGCAGAGGCGATTCCGTAACATGACTTGACCCCGCACCGCACCGAGGGGCATAGTTGTACTGACACATCTTCCTTGTATGGACTTTCCCCCATTATCTATCTTTAGGGGTGTGTGGGTGCGTGTGGGCGGATAGAATAATCGCACTACGCTTGTCAAACCAGTGCTCTGCCGCGTTAGCGCGAGGCCGAGTGGGGGGAGGGGCTGGACCCCCCTCCCCCATCCCGCCGAGGCCGAGCCAGGAACGAGCTGTAGTAGGCGACGATGCAGCGTGCCACGGCATTGCCTGCGGAGGCGAGTCCATAACATGACGTTCCCGCGCACCAAGGGGCATAGTTGCAATGCACATCTTCCTTGTATGGACTTGCCCCCATTATCTATATTTAGGGGTGTTTGGGTGCGTGTGGGGGGGGGGACAAAATAAACGCACTGCGCCTATCAAACGAGCATACTGCCACGTTAGCACGAGGCCGAGCCGGGGGGGAGGTTGGGTCGGGACCCCCCTCCCCCATCCCGGCGAGGTAGAGCCTGGAACGAGTCGTAGCAAGCGACGACGCGGCGTGCCGCGGCAACGCATGCAGAGGCGAGTCCGTAACATGGCTTGCCCCCGCACCACAACGCACCGAGGGGCATAGTTGTACTGACACATCTTCCTTGTATGGACTTGCCCCCATTATCTATCTTTAGGGATGTGTGGGTGCGTGTGGGGGGAATAGAATAACCGCATTGCGCCTGTCAAATGAGCGAATTGCCGCGTTAGCGCGAGGCCGAGCCAGGGGGAGGGGGGACGGCCCCCCCTCCCCCATCCCGGCGAGGCCGAGCCAGGAACGAGCCATAGCAGGTGACGAGGCGGCGTCCCATGCGGAGGAAATTCCGTAGCATGACTTGCCCCCCCACCGAGGGGCATAGTTGTACTGACACATCTTCCTTGTATGGACTTGCCCCCATTATCTATCTTTAGGGTTGTGTGGGTGCGTGTGGGGGGGGACAGAATAACCGCACTACGCCTGTTAAACGAGCGCACTGTCGCGTTAGCGCGAGGCCGAGCCGAGGGGGAGGGACCCCCTCCCCCAGCCTGGTGAGGTCGAGCTAGGAACGAGCCGTAGCAGGCGACGACGCGGCGTGCCGCGGCGTCGCATGCGGAGGCGAGTCTGTAACATGACTTTCCCCCACACCGAGGGGCATAGTTGTACTAATACATCTTCCTTGTGTGGACTTGCCCCCATTATCTATCTTCACTACAAGAAATATGTCAAAGTGACCTTCTGTCAGTGACCCTGGAAGAATTGGTCATAGATCTACGACCATTTTAGACCAATTGGTCAAAAGCTGTTTGGGGGGCTCCAAACACTAAACTATATCGACCATTTTGGTCAGAAATGTCGTAATTTCCTTCTCGAAAAGGTCACAAAGCAGATAGCACTAATCCGCTGCCTTATTTCTAGCTGGTCATGACCAATATAGATGGTCATAACCTTGTAAGTTGTGGTGAATTGCTATGACTAGGCGCCACCTCATCAGTTTTGCCTATGTGTCATGTCCATGTGTCAATTTTTTCCTTAGGTTGTGAAGCAATGCATATTTCTGTCATTCCCAAAATTCCCAAAAAATTGGGCATTCTTTACTATCCAGATCATTGCCTCGTGACAATATTCAACTCCATTTGCCTTGTGTATCTTCCTCAGCAAATTTCCAAAGTTTTTGTTCAACTCGAACTGTTGTGAAGGAAGTACTAGCTAGGCATATCCTAATGAGCTGAATTTTTGTCACATCTTCTATATTCCCAAATCATAGCTCTCCACAAAATTTGAGCCCCATCTGACAATACATGTGAGTGTGGCTTCAACATTCATATTTCTATCCAGTGTGGTACGTCGCAAAGCAAGTGACACCTAGGCTCCTCCATTTGAGATGCAAATTTTCCAAGATAGTGTCCTTAGTAGATGATCATCCTCGGCCAAAACTCGGGCCCATTGGCCATGTGCACTTCCCGTACCACTAATCAAACAATTGGGTGATAATTCATGTTTGAGATCAGTCCAGTCTCCTCATAAGATTCTTATATTTCCTTCTTCTTCCGGACACATATCATGGGAGTGCCCAACCCACTAGACATGCCTATGCCGCCCGGAACGCGTGGCAACACCACGGTCACGCGGTGACCACGCGGCGGGCATGCGAGTCTACGCGCTTTGGAGTTGGGGCCCTGGGCCACCATCCAAACCTCAACGTATCGCCACCAAACCATGTATTTCCCATTAAATAGATACTCATGTACCTATAAATGATTTTTGGAAAAAATAAAGAGCAAACAATGAGGCAGCCGCAGTTCAAATTTGACCCGCTTCCTACTAAATCGGCGGAAATTTGTCTTTTTCACCAGAGGTGTATTGGTAATTTTGACGACCAACCATTTTGTCAATTGTACATTAAATATGGCCTAATATATTATAAAAATGACCTGGTCCCATTTTGCAACAAATATATGGTAGGTCCTTCACAAAAAAACTCATTTTGGGCACTCGAAAAATGTAAAATTGATTTTTCATCCAAACAAAATGAAGACTCCCTTAGGAAACATGGTTTTCCATTCCAATCTGCACCCTTGTGCACAACACGAGACCATTTGAACAAACTATGTCGTGAATGTGGCTATAAGATTGATCATTTGGCTTAAAAGCCATGAATCTTCATAGATGATAGCTCATTTTTTAGAACACTTTTTTAAAATAATTTCCATATTACAAGTTTATTATTTTTCCTAGTAACTTGGTCACATATAATGACACAATGCGAAGGTTTTCCATATTTTTTATTTTTTTATTTTTTATGCCAGTTTCAAAATGCGGTCAAAACGGCGGAATGGTCGTTCCTTGCTAGTGGTTGAATCTTGGAATTTTTTTGGTGTTCCTCTTATTAAATAGATACTTTTGTACCTAGAAATGATTTTTTGAAGAAATAAATAGAAAACCATGAGGTAGCCACATTTCAAATTTGACCCACTTCCTCCTGAATCGGCGGAAATTTGTCTTTTTCACCAGAGGTTGATCAAAACTTTTGACACCCAACCATTTGGTCAATTGTGCATTAAATAGGGCCTAGTATTTTAGAAAATTTATTTGGTACAATTTTGCAACAAATATATGGTAGGTCCTTCGCAAAAAAAACTCATTTTGGGCACTCGAAAAATGGAAAATTGATTTTTTGTCCAAAGAAAATGAAAACTCCCTTCGGCAACATTGTTTGCCATTCCAATATGCACCCTTGTGCACAATATGAGATCATTTGAACATACTATGCCATGAATGTGGCCATAAGATTGATCATTTGGCTTGAAAGCCATGATTCTTCAGAGATGATAGCTCATTTCCGAGACACTTTTTTTGAAAGAATTGCCGTATTACAAGTTTATTATTTTTCCTGCTAACTTGGTCACATATAATGACACAATGCGAAGGTTCTCCAATTATTTGATTTTTTTGAATTTTCTATGCCCGTTTGAAAACACAGTCAAAACGGCGGGCATGGCTGTTCCTAGCTAGTGGTTGATGCCTTGAAAACTTTTATTGTTTCTCTGATTAAATAGATACTTTTGTACCTAAAATGATTTTTGGGAAAACTAAATAGCAAACTATGAGGCATCCACAGTTCAAATTTGACCCGCTTCCAGCTGAACCGGTAGAAATTTGTCTTTTTCACGAGAGGTGGATCAAAGATTTTGAGACCCAACCATTTTGTCAATTATGCATTAAATATGGCCTAGTATTTTATAAAATTGATTTGGTCCAATTTTGCAATAAATATTTGGTAGGTCCTTCACAAAAAAACTCATTTTGGGCACTCAAAAAATGAAAAATGATTTTTTCATACAAAGAAAAGGAAAACTTCCTTAGGCAACATTGTTTGCTATTCCAATATGCACCCTTGGGCAAAATATGAGATCATTTGAACAAACTATGCCATCAATGTGGCCATAAGATTGATCATCTGGCTTGAAAGCCATTAATCTCCACACTTGATAGCTCGTTTCTGAGAACACTTTTTAAAAATAATTATCGTATTACAAGTTTATTATTTTTCCTAGTAACTCTGCCACATATAATGACACAATGCGAAGGTTTTCCAATTATTTGATTTTTTTAATTTTCTGTGCCCGTTTGAAAATGCGGTCAAAACGGCGGGCATGACTGTTCCTAGCTAGTGGTTGAATCTTGGAAAACTTTTTTTGTTTCTATGATTAAATAGATACTTTTGTACCTAAAAATGATTTTTGGGAAAAATAAATAGCAAACTACGAGGCAGCCGCGGTTCAAATTTGACCCGCTTCCGGCCGAATTGGCAGAAATTTGTGTTTCTCACGAGAGGTCGATCAAAACTTTTGACACCCAACCATTTGGTCAATTATGCATTAAATATGGCCTAGTATTTTAAAAAATTGATTTGGTTCAATTTTTCAACAAATATTTGGTAGGTCCTTCATAAGATCTCAAAACTTCCGCGGCGATAAGTTTAATCATTTGGCTTCAAGACGGTCTCACTCTCCCTCCTCATCCTCTCCCGCTCACGCACGCTCAAGCCGCTCGCCGCCCACATGTGCTATGATTGTGAATTATAAAATTGATGTGCTACAAATTTGCAACAAATATTTGCTAGGTTCTTTATAAAAATATCATTTTGGACACTCGAAAAATGATTCTCTTACAGAAAACTCATATCTTAGAACACTTTTTAATGATATTTACATTATTCAAAGTTTTTTATTTTTACTGAAAAGTAGGTCACACTTGGTGACACAGTGCGAAGGTTTTTGATTTCTATTTATTTTTACAAATTTCTTAGGTCATCAAATAGCAGAGATGATTCAAAATCTTATTTTCAATCGATTATGACCAATTTAAATGGTCTTAACATCATCAAAGGGGATACCGTGTTCTGATTGGTCTAAAATCATCTCACGCGGATCATGGATTAAGCACCGTCAGATGCGCCCAGATCCAACGGCAGCCCGCACCGCCTCATCGCTCTCATCCCCTCTCGAATCCCTCTCATCCTCATCCACCCACGAAACCCTAGTCCCCTTCTCCCAATCGCCGCTGCCGCTCCCTTTTCCCATCGCCGCCACCACCGTCCTGCCCCCTGCGCTGCACAGATCCACGCAGAGTCTCGCCGCCACCGTCCTTTCCTCTCCGCCTCGTCTCTGTCTCCTAACATGTCGCCGCCTCCCCCGCCCCCGCACCATGGCCGACCTCCACCCCTGCGTCGACGACGAGGAGCCCAAGTACCCACGCCTCCCCGCCCTCAAGTGGCTCCAGTTCCTCGCTACCTAGATTCGCGTTGCCCCATCCACTCTCTCGCCCGAACCACACGCCGCACCGATCCCACACCCGCACAGCCCATCGGTGACCTCGCCGGAGAAAAGAGAAGAAGGTGAGAGATGGAAGCGGCGGCGGCCGCGGTCGGCATGCAGTTGGGCTCCTCAAAGCCGTAGATCGCGACCCAGCATGGCTCCTCCACCGACCCGCGCCAAGTACATGACTTGCCCCCATTATCTTATCTATTTTAGGAGAAAACCAGCACCGTTATGAAGTATTATTTCATTTGTACTTTTTTGATAATTTTTAGTGTACTGTTGTGAGTTATTATTTGTACATTAGCCGTTTGTTTTCTCCCTCTATATTAATTTTTATTGTATTTCATTCTTCCTATTATCTTTGGTAACTACCCAGAGATAGTGGGCTTTGCCATGGTTGTGGGATTTAGGCGTCGGTTTTCTCCCACTCACCTTTTAACCTCTGCTCTCCCCCGTTCCGCTCCGATCCCCTGCACAAATCGATTCCTTCTTCATTCCCCTCTTCTTCTCTTCTCGCATAGAACTTGTTTCTCCTATTTTGCCACAGGAGCGCCGGCCGGCGGGTTGAACCCCAGGGCTGGAGGTATGGGTGCTCTGTTTGCTCCTTTTGCTCTACCATCGACTAGGGTTCCTTTGCTCTTGAACGACCGGTTCGCGACAGTGATACTGGATTCCGTGGCGGATTTTGTGTTTGCTGGTAAGAGTTTTGGTTTGTATGGCCTTCTTTGTTTCCAAAATAGGATAGATCCCTAACGTTTGTTCATGTGTCTTGCAGATCTGGTTCGCCAGATTTTAGGTCTGTAGATCTCAATGGGTACATCATCCAGTCCGGACAAGTTGAATGCAGTTGATTTTCCTATAATTTGGATGATGTTTTAACAGATCTGGTTTTTAGGTTGTATAGGTGTTGTCGTATCGACTTTATAAGTTTGTATGTATTTTGATTGCAGTTAATTTTGCCCTGGAATGTGTGGTGTGTATAGTTTTTAGGTTGATGAGACTTGCAGACAGGTTGTAGTACTGATCACCATGTGTAAATTGAACTGCTGTCCTGGCATTTGAATAGTTCGTAGTAGTCAGTGAAGAACTACTATGATGTTGAAAGAGTTGTCATTTTGAAGTTTAATGTGCCAGCAATGGGTTGATATTGTTTTATTGGGTGCACTTGTAGTGTTCATATAGTTGAACGGATTGCTTGTTCCTGTACTTTTTTGCTAATTATGATGTTGTTGCAGATGTTGGAGTGCCGGTGCCTCCAGATTCTGACAAATCAGAAAGTTTTCCAGATCTTGTGAATGTTATTTTTGAGACAGCAAATCCTCTAGAATAATTTGCAAGTGTTGCTGGTGTTTCCCTTATATTTGCTCTTTTTTTATCAGCCTTGAATACAAAAATATGCTTAGCTACATCAGTTTGTTCCTTTTGTTTGTGTCTGATGCTATGCACTTTATTTATCTCGTCTCCGCAATGTGAATTGTGTTTTAATTTTATATGTGCGTGCTTATGTTATTGGTTTATGCAGTTAATGACAGCCGTGGTGCTCCTGAGGACATTGCTGATGTTGTCAAAGATATTAATGATGGAATGTATTCTCTTAACGTTGATGATGGTGATGGGAGCTTGTATTTGTCTGTTACTCAGTCATAGAGTGTTGATGCCACTAAGCCTGTTACTCGGGCTGAGGATGTTCCTACGCAGTTACAGCTGAAGGATGAAATGATAAGAAAGAAGAAGTGTGATTTCCAGAGGAGAAAGGAGTTGGAACGGTGTCAAAAGGTTGCTTGTGTGCAACAAAGTGATGGGGATGTTGCTGATACGTCTCCAACGTATCTACTTTTCCAAACACTTTTGCCCTTTTTTGGACTCTAACTTGCATGATTTGAATGGGACTAACCCGGACTGATGTTGTTTTCAGCAGAATTACCATGGTGTTATTTATGTGCAGGAGCAAACGTTCTCGGAATGACCTGAAACTTCACGGAGCCACTTTTCAGAAAATAAGAAAAATACGTGCAAAAGATGAAGGCCAGGGGGCCCACCACCTTGCCACGAGGGTGGGGGCATGCCTGCCCCCTAGGGTGCGCCCCCTACCTCGTGGGCCCCCTGTTGCCTCATCGACTCCAACTCCAACTCCACCTCCATATATTGAGTTTTGGAGAGAAAAAAATCAGGGAGAAGAAATCATCGCGTTTTACTATACAGAGCCGCCGCCAAGCCCTAAAACCTCTCTGGAGGGCTGATCTGGAGTCCGTTCAGGGCTCCGGAGAGGGGAATCCGTCGCCATCGTCATCATCAACCATCCTCCATCACCATTTTCATGATGCTCACCGCCGTGCGTGAGTAATTCCATCGTAGGCTTGCTGGACGGTGATGGGTTGGATGGGATCTGTCATGTAATCGAGTTAGTTTTGTTAGGGTTTGATCCCAAGTGTCCACTATGTTCTGAGATTGATGATGCTATGACTTTGCTATGCTTAATGCTTGTCACTAGGGCCCGAGTGCCATGATTTCAAATCTTAACATTTTATGTTTTCATCAATATATGAGTGTTCTTGATCCTATCTTGCAAGTCTATAGTCACCTATTATGTGTTATGATCCATTAACCCCGAAGTGACAATAACCGGGATACTTACTGGTGATGACCGTAGTTTGAGGAGTTCATGTATTCACTATGTGTTAATGCTTTGTTCCGGTACTCTGTTAAAAGGAAGCCTAAATATCCCTTAGTTTCCGTAAGGACCCCGCTACCACGGGAGGGTAGGACAAAAGATGTCATGCAAGTTCTTTTCCATAAGCACGTATGACCATATTCGAAATACATGCCTACATTATATCAATGAACTGGAGCTAGTTCTGTGTCACCCTAGGTTATGACTATTACATGATGAACCACATCCGGCATAATTCTCTATCACCGATCCATTGCCTACGAGCTTTCCATATATTGTTCTTCGCTTATTTACTTTTCCATTGCTATTTCTATCATCACTACAAAATACCAAAAACATTGCTTTCACTACTGTTACCTTTTGCTACCGTTATCACTACTATCATATTACATTGCTACTAAACAATTTGCTGCAGATGTTAAGTTTCCAGGTGTGGTTGAATTGACAACTCAGCTACTAATACTTGAGAATATTCTTTGGCTCCTCTTGTGTCGAATCAATAAATTTGGGTTGAATACTCTACCCTCGAAAACTGTTGCGATCCCCTATACTTGTGGGTTATCAAGACCATTTTCTGGCGCCGTTGCCGGGGATCATAGTTCTATTCTTTGAGTCACATGGGATATATATCTGCATATCATTATGAAGAACTTGAGAGGTCAAAAACCAAGATCTATCCCTCAACTACGAGGGGAGGTAAGGAACTGCCATCTAGCTCTGCACTTGATTCACCTTCTGTTATGAGTAATTTTGCAACACCTACACCTGCTTCTGCTATTCGTTTTGATATGTCGCATGTTATTGATGATGCCACTTCTGCTATGCATGATACTTATGATGAAACTACCTCTATGCCTGATACTACTATGCCACTTAGTGATTTTCTTGATGAACAACTTGCTAGGGCTAGAGAAATTGAAAATATTGAATCTGATGATACTGATGAAAGTGATGATGAAGAATCACTTGTTATTCCGAAGGGTTATGTCTTTGATCAAGAAGCTTCTTTAGCTATTTTAGCGTGCCAAAATAGAACTGAACTCAAAAGATTATGAACTAAATGGAGTAAGCAATCTTTAAATGCTAGAATGAAACCTGACCCTGCTTTGGCTACTTCACCTATCTTTGTTACTAGTAAGGATTATGAATTCTCTATTGATCCTGATATAATTACTTTGGTTGAATCTGATCCTTTTCATGGTTATGAATCTGAAACTGTTGTGGCACATCTTACTAAATTGAATGATATAGCTACTGTGTTCACTAAACATGAGAGAACTCGTTACTTTTATATCCTTAAAATATTTCCGTTCTCATTAAAGGGTGATGCTAAGATATGGTTTAATTCTCTTGATCCTGGTTGTGTGCATAGTCCCCAGGATATGATTTATTACTTCTCTACTAAATATTTCCCTGCTCATAAGAAACAAGCTGCTTTAATGGATATATATAATTTTGTGCAAATTGAAGAAGAGAGTCTCCCACAAGCTTGTGGGAGGCTTCTCCAATTACTTAATGATTTTCCTGAACATCCTCTTAAGAAAAATGAAATACTTGATATCTTTTATAATGGACTAACCGATGCCTCGAGAGATTACCTGGATAGTTGAGCTGGTTTTGTTTTCAGGGAAAGAACACCGAATGAAGCTGAAATTCTATTGAATAATATGTTGACAAATGAAAATAATTGGACACCTCCGGAGCCAATTCCTGAGCCTATTCCTAAACCAACTCTGAAGAAGAGGGGTATTCTATTTCTCAGTCCTGAAGATATGCAAGAGGCAAAGAAATCTATGAAATAGAAAGGTATTAAAGCTCCTATTGAAGAAATACATGGTCTTAATTTACCCCCTGTTGAAGAAACATATAATCTTAATCCTTTACCTATTGAAGACACTCATGGTCTAGATAACCCGACACAGGTAGTAAAGGTAAATTCTCTCGACATATATGATAAAGCTGTAATCCCGTTTACTAAATTTGCTAGCCCATGCTTAGATGAGTTTGATAAATTTATGGCTAAGCAAGAAGAATTTAATGCTTGAACACTTGGGTGATTATATGGCTAATGTTAACGGTGAACTTAAACTTATTATTAAACATGCTTCTATGGTTACCACTCAAGTAGAACAAGTACTTAAAGCTCAAAATGATTTGCTCAATGAAATGAATGGTAAAGATAATGATTATGCTGTTAGAGTTATGACTAGAACTGGTAGAATGACTCAGGAACCTTTGTATCCTGAAGGCCATCCTAAGAGAATTGAGCAAGATTCTCAAAGAAATAATATAGATGCACCTAGTTCTTCTAAAAAGAAGAAAAAGAAAAATTATAGGACTTTGCATGCTTCTAGTAAACCTATAACTGAAACACCTGAGAATCCAAATGATATTTCTATTTCTGATGCTGAAACACAATCTGGCAATGAACCTGAAACTAGTGATAATGTTAATAATAATGTTCATAATGATGCTCAACCTAGTAATGATAATGATATAGAAATTGAACTTGTTGTTGATCTTGATAACCCACAATCAAAGAATCAACGTTATGATAAGAAAGATTTTGTTGCTAGGAAACATGGTAAAGAAAGAGAACCATGGGTTCAGAAACCCATGCCTTTTCCTCCCAAACCATCCAAGAAAAAAGATGATGAGGATTTTGTGCGCTTTGCTGAAATGATTAGACCTATCTTTTTGCGTATGCGATTAACTGATATGCTTAAAACCAATCCTTATGCTAAGTACATGAAATATATTATTACAAATAAAAGAAAGATACCAGAAGCTGGAATTTCCACCATGCTTGCTAATTATACTTTTAAGGGTGCAATACCAAAGACACTTGGAGATCCAGGAGTACCTACTATACCATGCTCCATTAAAAGAAACTATGTTAAAACTGCTTTATGTGATCTTGGAGCCGGTGTTAGTGTTATGCCTCTATCTTTATATCGTAGACTTGATTTGAATAAGTTTACACCTACTGAAATATCTTTGCAAATGGCTGATAAATCAACTGCTATACCTGTCGGTATTTGTGAGGATGTGCCTGTTGTAGTTGCAAACGTTACTATTTTAACGGACTTTGTTATTCTTGATATTCTCGAGGACGATAGTATGTCTATTATTCTTGGAAGACCCTTTTTGAATACTGCAAGGGCTGTTATTGATTGCACTAAAGGCAATGTCACTTTTCATGTTAATGGTAATGAGCAGATGGTACACTTTCCGAGGAAACAACCTCAAGTTCATAGTATCAACTCTATTGGAAAATTCCATCGATTATATTTGGAGGTTTTGAATTCCCTCTTCCTACTGTTAAGAAGAAATATGATATTCTTATTATTGGAGATGTGCATATCCCCGTTGAGGTAACATAGTGTTATTTGAAATTTCTCTGGTTCCATGTTATTCGGATTGAGTTTGTTAACAAGACTTGATCAACCTTGTTACTGGATTCCTTTTGATGATCATGAGATGGATGAAACTAGAAGGCACAACCTTCTGTACCCCACTTTTACTTTCTGTTATTTATATTAAATAAAATAAAAATAATTATTTTTCTGTCTATTATCTGATTATCCGTGCAATATAAAAATACCTCGAAAATAAAAGTTCTCCAAATGCCCTAAAATTTAAATATGATTTTTTCTAGAATATTTGAGGACTTATGGAAGTGAGAACACACCAGGGGGGTCAACCACCTGCCCACGAGGGGGGGGGGGCGCCCCCTGCCTCGTGGGCCCACGGTGGCCCTCCTCCACTTATTCCTGCACCCACACACTTCATCTTCCTCCCACAAACACGAATATCCAGCTCAAGCACGAGTTCTAGCTCATCTTGCTGCCATTTTCGATCTCCTTGCTGAAAGCACCTCTCACAAAACTGCTAGGGGAGATTGTTCCTTGGTATGTGATTCCTCCATTCGTCTAATTAGTTTTTGTTCTAGTGCTTTATTCATTGCAAATTTTTGCTGCTTAGGTGACCCTGTTCTTGAGCTGGCATGTCAAATTTATATGGTCAAAAGTAGTTTTGATGCATGATATAGGCCCTGGGCACTTGTAGGAGTAGTTGCTATCAATACTATTGAGTTTGGTTTACTTTTATTTTGAAGTTACTAAAAATTTTAAAAAAAATCAGAAAATGATGAGGAGACTTTTGAGGGGTTCATCGAGCCAAAGCTCAAAGGAAAAGGCACCAAAGCCTAAGTATAATCTGCCCCGCACCGCGGAGGTTCGGGCGTGTGAATGGCCTTCCGAGGATTTCTTGAGAGCAGCCAGGATTTATGAAGAGTTTCATGAATTGGCTCATAATGCAGGCCTCACCGCGTTCCTCTACGACCAATGCGATCAATATCTCTTACTCACAAATACCTTTGTGCAAAACTTTCATTTTCATTCTAGGAACTCACCACCTACGGTGGAGTTTCATTTATATGATGAGCATAAGGAGATGTTGCTTTATGATTTTTGTCGGATTTGTTTAGTACCCTTTGAGGGCAATACAGAAGAACCACATCGTGATGATGTGGAGGGTTTTATTGATACTATCACTGTAGGGGAAACAAGGAAGGTTTCCGATGCACGAATCACCAGCATACATTTTCCTGTTTTACGTTACTTTGCATTATTTGCTAGTCATTTCTTAATTGGTCGCAGAAACTGTGGAAACCTTAGTATCCCTGACATTATTATTTTGCTCCAAGGTTTATACGGTGATAACACTTTTAGTATGGGTGGCATTATTGCTAAACGGTTAAGTCTGAACCGTACTAAGGGCCCCATCTTTGGAGGCATCTATGCCTCACGCCTAGCTGCATATTTTAACATACCTATTAGGCATTCTGAGAAGGAAGAAAAAGTGTTGCCTCGTGTTTATTTAGATTATAAAAGTATGGTGGCACATGATTTTATTTTTAAGAATAGGGAAGGAGAACTTAAATATCAATTGTTCTTTAACAAACATCATCCTGAGACTATTACGCTGCCTGCTCCTTCTTGGTTTGATTTGTCTGTAGGCACGTACCTTGTTCCGTTGAAGGCTATTCACGCCTACTGGAACCCTGCACCAGCTGAGGAGCCAGAGCCAGAACCACAAATTGATCCTTCACGACAGTCTAATTACCAGTGGGATCCGGAGATGATTGTCAGCCAGTGGCAAGCTGAGTCTTCCTCTTCTTCCTCGCAGTACGACCCCAATTACTATTATGGATATCCGCCAGGCCATCCGTGGCCATAGACCAACTTAAGCCAAAAGCCTAAGCTTGGGGGAGTACGTATTTCCCACCGACAATACATTTATGTTCACACACTCATTGCTAGATGTCGGTGCTCATACTTTTTTATTGTATCATCCATGCTAGTTTACTTTCCTTTTATGTTTTCTTCTTGTGTGTTTAATAAACCTTAAGAAAACCCCAAAAAAATTAGTTGTAGCTTTTAATTAATTTACTTCCCATGCCTGTAGTAGTAATTAAAAAGAAAACACAAAAATATTTCATGTTCTTCTTCTGCTTGTTGGGAGCTTTCCCGTGTAAATAGTTTTATTTCTTTTCTTTTCTTTGGGGGTCGATAGGAGAAGACCATATTAAATTGTTGAAGTGGCTCTTATATGCATTATTGTTGATCTGACAGAAGAGCCCGTATTGCCTTGTCTTCTCCTGTTTATTGAATGCTTGCAGATTCCAGCTTAGTCCAATGCACGTGCACTATTATTACTATTCGGATTGGTTGGTCGTGCAAGTGAAAGGCAATTATGATGATATATGATGGACTGGCTGAGATGAGAAAAGCTGGTATGAACTCGACCTCTTTTGTTTTTGTAAATATGATTAGTTCATCGTTCCTGATTCAGCCTACTATAAATAAACATGTTTGCAATGACAACTAGAGATCATAGTTGCTTGTGCCATGCTTGATTAGCTATGAGTTATAATGGTTTACCTTGCGTGCCAACATGCTATTAAAATGGTTATGATGTGATATGATAGGGTGGTATCCTCCTCTGAATGATTTAAGTGACTTGATTTGGCACATGTTCACGCATGTAGTTGAAACAAAATCAACATAGCCTTCACGATATTTATGTTCATGGTGGATTATATCCTACTCATACTTGCATTCGGTGTTGATTAATTTTAATGCATGTTCATGACTGTTATCGCTCTCTAGCTGGTCGCTTCCCGGTCTTTTGCTAGCCTTCACCTTTGCTAAGCGGGAATACTGCTTGTGCATCCAAATCCCTTAAACCCCAAAGTTATTCCACATGAGTCCACTATACCTACGTCTATACGGTATCTACCTACCGTTCCAAGTAAATTTGTATGTGCCAAACTCTAAACCTTCAAATAAATATCCTATTTTGTATGCTCGAATAGCTCATGTATCAACTAGGGCTGTCAGTATCTTCCATGTTAGGCAGGTTATTCTCAAGAGGAGTGGACTCCGCTCCTCACTCACAAGATAAATGGCTGGTCACCGGGATGCCATGTCCCATGCTTTATGCAAACTAAATCAAAATAATTGCAAACAAAACTCCCCCTGCGACTCTTGTTAGTCGGAGGCACTCGTTGTTTCAAAGGGGGAGTATAAACTTTACCATTCTTTTTGGGAACCGCCTATAATGTGTGTAGCATGGAAGATATCGCCATCTCTTGGTTGTTATGTTGACAATGAAAGCATACCGCTCAAAATATTATTCACCTCTGTTTCAAAACCGAGCTCTGGCACCTCTAAAAATCCCTGCTTCCCTCTGCGAAGGGCCTATCTATTTACTTTTATGCTGAGTCATCATCCTCTTATTAAAAAGCACCAGTTCAAGAGCACCGATGTCATTTGCATTCATTACTGTTAGTTTACATTGAGTATGACTTGACTAGATCTCTTTTACCATGAATTACAATGTCTAGTCAGTCCTTGGTCTTTAAAGGTGCTCTGCATTTATGTTTTGCGGTCTCAGAAAGGGCTAGCGAGATACCACCTTGTTATATCATACTATGATTGTTTTGAGAAAGTGTTGTCATCCGAGATTTATTATTATGCCTCACTAGTTGATTATGCCATTGATATGAGTAAACTTGAGATTTATGCATTATTGCAAATGAGGTTAGTTATAATCTTTGCTGAAAACTTGAATGTTGGCTTTACATATTTACAACAACAAGAGCAAACAGAGTTAGTAAAAGTTTTTCTTTATCACTTTCAGTTTATCAACTGAATTGCTTGAGGACAAGCAAAGGTTTAAGCTTGGGGGAGTTGATATGTCTCCAACGTATCTACTTTTCCAAACACTTTTGCCCTTGTTTTGGACTCTAACTTGCATGATTTGAATGGAACTAACCCGGACTGACGCTGTTTTCAGCAGAATTACCATGGTGTTATTTATGTGCATGAGCAAACGTTCTCAGAATGACCTGAAACTTCACGGAGCCACTTTTTAGAAATTAAGAAAAATACCTGCAAAAGATGAAGGCCAGGGGCCCACCACCTTTCCACGAGGGTGGGGGGCACGCCTGCCCCCCTAAGGCGCGCCCCTACCTCGTGGGCCCCCTGTTGCCTCTCCGACTCCAACTCCACCTCCATATATTGAGTTTCGGGGAGAAAAAATCAGGGAGAAGAAATCATCGTGTTTTACGATACGGAGCCGCCGCCAAGCCCTAAAACCTCTCGAGAGGGATAATCTGGAGTCCGTTCCGGCCTTCAGAGAGGGGAATCTGTCGCCATCGTCATCATCAACCATCCTCCATCACCAATTTCATGATGCTCACTGCCGTGCGTGAGTAATTCCATCGTAGGCTTGCCGGACGGTGATGGGTTGGATGGGATATATCATGTAATCGAGTTAGTTTTATTAGGGTTTGATCCATAGTGTCCACTATGTTCTAAGATTGATGTTGCTATGACTTTGCTATGCTTAATGCTTGTCACTAGGGCCCGAGTGGCATGATTTCAGATCTGAACTGCTTGTCACTAGGGCCCGAGTTGTTTGATCCCTAGTGTCCACTATGTTTTGAGATTGATGTTGCTATGACTTTGCTATGCTTAATGCTTGTCACTAGGGCCCGAGTGGCATGATTTCAGATCTGAACCTTTTATGTTTTCATCTATATATGAGTGTTCTTGATCCTATCTTGCAAGTCTATAGTCACCTATTATGTGTTATGATCTGCTAACCCCGAAGTGACAATAATTGGGATACTTACCGGTGATGACCGTAGTTTGAGGAGTTCATGTATTCACTATGTGTTAATGCTTTGTTCCGGTACTCTATTAAAAGTAGGCCTTAATATCCCCTAGTTTCCGTAAGGACCCCGCTGCCACGGGAGGGTAGGAAAAAAGATGTCATGCAAGTTCTTTTCCATAAGCACGTATGACTATATTCGGAATACATGCTTACATTATATCAATGAACTGGAGCTAGTTCTGTGTCACCCTAGGTTATGACTGTTACATGATGAACCGCATCCGACATAATTCTCTATCACCGATCCATTGCCTACGAGCTTTCCATATGTTGTTCTTCACTTATTTACTTTGCCGTTGCTATTGATATCATCACTACAAAATACCGAAAACATTGCATTTACTACTGTTACCTTTTGCTACCGTTATCACTACTATCATATTACTTTGCTACTAAACACTTTGCTGCAGATATTAAGTTTCCAGGTGTTGTTGAATTGACAACTCAGCTGCTAATACTTCAGAATATTCTTTGGCTCCCCTTGCGTCGAATCAATAAATTTGGGTTGAATACTCTACCCTCGAAAACTGTTGCGATCCCCTATACTTGTGGGTTATCAATTGCTCAAGCTCCTAAAGGTGTAGGTGATAAAGGTGGTGATGCGGCCTTTTCAACTATTTATCCTGGATCTCATGGAAGTGACATGCATGTGAAGACAAACCTGATGCAGACTCATTTGACGCAAGTGTTTACTCGTGATGCAGTTAAGGAGAAGAAAGTTGCTTTGAAGAGGAAGATGTCGGATAGAAATCCTGAGGGCACACAGAGGCGTAGCCCACATGTGAAAGCTGGTTCCCAACCTGGTAATAGCAAAGCTGATGGAGATAGTGTTGCTGTGAAGATAGTTCCAAGCACAATTGGTGGCTCCCCTGTTCGTCGTAGTCCACGAGTTTTGACAAATTAGAAACCTTCTTCGTCTCATCTTCAAGAGCGCTCTTTGTTGAAAGAAAATAAGAAGCATCAAGTTGCTCCTTCAAAGGTGAACAAAGGCGTGAAGAAGCATGCTCGTGTTGAAGCTAAAGATGCTGTATCTGAAGAAGATGATATCGATGTTGATTCTGAAGATGAATTTGCAGTGGTACATGTTTGTACTGTATGTGACTTACTAGTTGTACTTGCAATGATTTAATTGTGTCTGGGCTGGTATGCTGGCCTGGTGAGGCTGGTCATTGTTTGCATCAACTGAGGGTGGTACTGATGTTGTTTTAAGAGTTGAACTTGTGCAATCTTTTCTTTTTTTCTACTTGCCTTCATATGCTTGTTTTATTTTCTATATTTATTTATTTAAGCTGTGGCTTCTTTATTTTCATTTAAAACATGTTAGTGTTATGAGTCTGCTCAAGGCGGTGAGAGGCAATGCTGGAAAAGTTGCTTTGGATGAAGGTGATCAATGACGATTGAACTTAACTGTGCGATGTTCGTTGGGAGAGATTGATGCTTGTGCTAAATTGCTTGAGAGTCACCTTGTGGCTAGAGTTCATGTAACTGGTTTTGGTTCTACCTTCAGGTGGAAGGTGAAGTCTAATATTTCCTGCCCTCTGATGGGAGCTTTGTACCTGAGGATAGATCCTGATACGATGACTCTTGACATGGGTGAGGATAATAAGAAGCTTCACATCACTAGCGATGGTATACATCAACTATTTGGGTTCCCTCCTGGTGGTCGTTCTGCACCAAGGCCGTCAGAGGACGGATATGACGACGCTTTGATGAAGTTAAGATTGGAGCTTGACATTAGTAGGAACAAATATATCAAGAAAAAGGATTTGAGGGATAGGCTCAAGGTGCTTGTCAAGGATCCTAGCAAAGATGACCTTGCTCCGAAAGTGTTCTTCATTATTGTGTTTATGAAGGTTGTGTTGCCTGGTGCCGCCCCGCGTGTTTCCAGAGAGGCAGCAATTTCAAAAGGTAGTTGCCAGATCATTTACAATGGGGTGCGGACGTGTTGCAATCTTGTCCAGATGATTTTATGCTTCGGACAAATTCGTTTGTTCATTATTTCTAGATCATCTAACGGTCGTTGTACAAGCTGGACTTCTGCGTTGTCATACTTGAACTTCTTCTTTTCCTTTGTTGGATCCTGTCGGGGCTGGGGCGGCTCGGGATCAGGATCAGGGGAGGATCAGGTGGCTCCTGTGGGTCTGTCCAGGTTTCTGTGCTGGACTTATGCATTGTCATACCTGAACTTCTTCTTTTCTTTCGTTGCAAGATAAGGCAGCAAGTTCTTTGTATCAAAAACCCTTACTAGATTTCTTCTGTAATTTTTTTGTAGCTATTGTGTAAGTGTCTAGCTGGACCAGAGGCACATGCATCCTCTTTTCCCTTTAGTCCAGGTTTAGGTATAGTTTTTTGATCATCCACTATCTTCGGTAGGTTCCGGTTTTCTCTTTTTTGATTAATGGTTGAACTTCTGGTTTTCTAGATTGCACTCCACATTTGCAAGGCGAAGGTGCATGGTGATCTATATTTTCTTTGTTTGGTTTCCTTTTAAATTTTAATTCTTTAGATGTTCTTTTTATACTTTTGTCTCGTGAGCAATCATGTGATTAGCCCAAGTACGCATGCACTTTTTCCAGATCATCTAAGGGTCGTTGTAGAGGCTGGACTTCTATGTTGTTCATATGTGAACTTATTCTTTTCCTTCTTTGCAAAGTAATAAAGCAAGTCCTCTGTATTTCTTTCTTTTTTATGTTTACTTTTCATTCTTTGCATTGGTTTGGATTTTTTTGACTTAGTCCCATGAACACCCATGGAATTGGGCGACGGATATGCGTATTTTTTATTTTTTCTAGTATGTTTTTGTACTTATAATAGTTGTTGTTCTTCACTGAATAACTATCCTCAACTTCTATGTGATAATTGTTTTTAACATGTTAATTTGAGGTTGTTATTTTTGGATTTAAATATTTTGTAGACATTGAAATCGGCATTGCGCGTATTGACAAATGCGGTAGCGCGAGGCCGAGCAGGGGTGGAGGGGGGTCGGGACCCCCCTCCCCCTACGAGGCCGAGACAGGAACGAGCCGGAGTAGGCGACGACGCGGCGTGCCGCATCATCACATGCGGAGGCGAGTCCGTCACATCCGTGACCCCACAATCTATCTTAGAGTTTTTAGGGTTTAGGGTGCTTGCGGTGGGGGTGGAAATAGAATAACCGTATTGCGTCCTGTCAAATCCTAGAACGTAGCAATGTCGTAGCGCGAGGCCGAGCAGGGAGGAGGGGGAAGGGACCCCCCCCTCCCCTCCCCCTGCGAGGCCGAGATAGGAACGAGCCGAAGAAGGCGACGACACGGTGTGGCGCGTCGTCGCATGCGGAGGCGAGTCCTTCACATCCATGACCCCACTATCTATCTTAGGTTTTTTTAGGGTTTAGGGTGCTTGCGGTGGGGGTGGAAACAGAATAACCGCATTGCGTCCTATCAAATCCTAGAGCGCAGCAATGCGGTAGCGCGAGGCCGAGCATGGGGGTGGGGGTCGGGACCCCCCCTCCTCTCCCCCTGCGAGGCCGAGATAGGAACGAGCCGGAGCAGGCGACGACGCGGCGTGCCGCGTCATCGCATGCAGAGGCGAGCCCGTCACATCCGTGACCCCACTATCTATCTTAGTGTTTTTAGGGTTTAGGGTGCTTGCGGTGGGGGTGGAAACAGAACCACCGCATTGCGTCCTATCAAATCCTAGCGCGCAGCAATGTGGTTGCGGGAGGACGAGCAGGAGGGGGGAGGGGGGAGGGACCCCCCCTCCCCTCCCCCTGCGAGGCCGAGACAGGAACGAGCCGGAGCAGGCGACGACGCGGCGTGCCGCGTCGTCGCATGCGGAGGCGAGTCCCTCACATCCGTGACCCCACTATCTATCTTAGGGTTTTTAGGGTTTAGGGTGCTTGCGGTGGGGGTGGAAACAGAATAACCGCATTGCGTCCTATCAAATCCTAGCGCGAGGACGAGCAGGGGGAGGGGGTCGGGACCCCCCCTCCCCTCCCCCTCCGAGGTCGAGACAGGAAGGAGCCAGAGTAGGCGACGACGCGGCGTGCCGCGTCATCGCATGCGGAGGCGAGTCCGTCACATCCGTGACCCCACTATCTATCTTAGGGTTTTTAGGATTTAGGGTGCTTGCGGTGGGGGTGGAAGCAGAATACCACATTGTGTCCAGTCAAATCCTAGCGCGCAATAATGCGGTAGCGCGAGGCCGAGCAGGGGGGAGCGGGGTCGGGACCCCCACTCCCCTCCCCCTGCGAGGCCAAGACAGGAACGAGCCGGAGCGGGCAACGACGCGGCGTGCTGCGTCGTCGCATACGGAGGCAAGTCCATCACATCCATGACTCACTTTCTCCCCCCTCTCCGTCGCTCCGCTACCTTCATTGCCTGCAAATCCTCCCGATTTCTCCGCCCCTGTCCCCTGCCCTCGTGAGTGGAGTAACCGGGACATGCCCCCGCTCCTATTTCTCCCCCACGCCCGCTCTCCCTCGCCCAGCCCGCTCTCTCCTGCTCCGAAGCGAGGGTGGAAATTGCCTGCGTGGTTGCAAGGTGCGCGTGGCGTCATCGGGAGTTGAAGAACCGCCGCGGATTCATGCGTGCAGGGGTCGTCTGGAGAGGTACAAGTGCTGCCCCACCCTAATGCTTGCTTCTAGTTTCGCCAGATCTGTCGAGTCCGCCTCCTACCCCCTTCTTCTGATGATTTGGTGGTAGATTAGGTAGGGTTCTTGTGCGTGTGGCGGGTGGATTGCATTCCCCCGTGGTCAGATTTGTCTATGTGATGCTTGTGTGTGCTATTTGTCCCTTCAGGCTTGTGTGGATTTCATTTCCCCTTTCTTTGATTTCAGCATTCAGATGCATGTAAGAGAGAGTTTGGGGTGATGCTGGATCTGATGTATCTAATTGTTTTAGTGTTTTTGAATTCGAAGTTTATATTGTGTCTCTCACATGCTAGATAGTTTATGGATTCTTTTTTTGTTTGTGCTTGCCTAGATGTGCTATTGTTCATCTTTTAATACTTGTTGGTCTATTCTGGTTGTTTCATACTAGGGTTTGATTCAGTTTCTTTTTGTATTTTGTTGTATGATTTTGTACTTGCTAACTATATGCAATCAATCCCCTGTTTTTAGCAGGTTGTTCTAGTGTTTGGAGTTGCATTCATCAAGGCAGTTGTGTTGTCATGGCTTCAAAACCTTCTCCAGGTATCTTAATGTAGTTGTATCTTGTATTTTAAATAGCATTATTCTTATATATGTCTTCCCATATCTTCACTTAGTATTCATGTTGGACTGCCATTCTTAATAGTGTGAACTTCTAGGAAAGGTTATGTGTATGCTTTTTACCATTAGTTTGAGTTAGTAGAGTGTTGCTTACTTTTTAGTTGATGATTTGCAGGTGAAACTTTGATGCCAAGTGTTGTTGGACTTCCCAATTGTTTCATATTTTTAGTGTATATCTTTGTTTTTTTAGTTATCATGTTGATGGTATTGATATTTAGTCTGCCTATGAAATACTATTTGTGGTCATGCTACATCTTTTTTATGTGCTACTTGCTTGGGTCACATAGTTGAACTTCTGGTTTTAATTATTGTTTGCTTATAATGAAATTTGGTTGAACTTTTGTTATGCACATTTTGTTTTACTACTTTGTTATATATCGTTGAACTTCTGGACATTCGTGTTATATGTAGTAGCCCCTCTGGTATAGATTTTTTTCATATTTAGTTTGTAGATTTTAGTTAGTTTGTTGTGTTTACTGTTTTGTTAGGTATTGTTGAACTTCTGGGTACTGGACATTGTTGTCAAAGTAGAAGTCCCTTTGGTGTAGAATTGCGCATTAGAACTCAGGTGCCTTTTTACTTGCATTTTTTTGTAGTTGGTGATGAGTTGAATAGTTCTGGAAAAAATGCCTGCGATCAAGATGGAGCTTCAGAGGTTAATACTGATGCTCCAATATCTGATGCGGCTAAATCCCCCATGATCCCTTTGACTGTGATTTCCAAGATTTCTTCGAGCCTTGAGAATTTTTCAAGCCTCGAGGATCCTGCTTCTGCAGCTCTTGCTTCACCTAGTATGTGAAACCCCTTTTATTTTCATTTTAAACTCTTGAGCCATGTTTTTTTAGCTTGTTCATGTCAGTTGTTTTTGTTTTTGTTCCTGACCTTTTTTATTTTTTACTTTGATTTTTTGTGTTCTTTGCAGATGTGTCCACAGAGGAGGAAGCTGTGAACACCATCAACGATGTTTTATCTAAGTTAGGTTTATCAGAAACCCCTGCTGCTGCTGAGGAGGGGGCTCTGTTAGTCAATGGTTGTGATTCCGTTCTAGATCCTTTGTGCTCTCTTCATATGTTAGAGACGCAGTCGCAGTCTATTGATGTCACTAAACCTGTGACGCAACCCAAGGATGTGCCTCTTCAGCTTTTCCTGGAGGACCAACGTAAGAGGAAGAAGCAAGAAGATTTTGACAAGAAGAGGGCGGCCCGCCTTGAGAAAGGTTTTGATGTTCCTGGATCTGTTCATGTGGCTAAGCTTATTGTTGAGGAAGACGTGTCGTGTGGCAGTGATGGCACGGTTGTCCCCGTTAAGAAGAAAATCAAGAAGACCGTTGCGAGGAAGCTACTAGTTGGTGAAGTTACTGCTCGGAGGAGCCCACGTGTTTCAAGGCCTGCAGAAGTTGTTGAAGATGAAGGGCTAGGCCTTGGTGGTATGCCACACCGTAGTCCTCGTGTGCTTGCCACTGCCGCGCCTACACCTTCTCCGCTTGGTGCTGGTGCATCTGGTAAGAGGACAAGGATGATGCTGATTTCAATGCTGATGATGAGGACGACAACGATGATGATGCTGCCACTAATCAGGTATGAATGTCTCATGTTTACTGTTTTTAGAGCATTTGTCGGTATTACTGTAGTTTTTGTGTTTTTAGCACTGCCTTGGCATACATAGCTAACCTTCTGCTCCATATAGACGAATAAATTAGTGAATGTGCTTTGCTTTTATGGTATTACTGCCTTTGTGCACATAGTTGGACTTCTGGGTATACACATGAAGAAATTAGCTTAACGTGTTGGTATACATGTTTGATTACTGCCTTAGTGTACATGGTTGAACTTCTGCTTTTTAAATTTCCAACATTTTCGAAAGCATGTTAACTTGTGGTCATACAATGGTTGTACTGCCTATGTAGACATAGTTGGACTTCTGAGATACATGTTTTATTACTGCCTTGGTATACATGGTTGAACTTCTGCTTTGTAAATTTCCAACAATTTGAAAGCATGTTAACTTGTGGTCATACATGGTTGTACTTCCTATGTAGACATAGTTGGACTTCTGAGATGTAGTGCGTATGTAGGCATTAGTGGAATTCTGGTGAAGCTTGTGTGTCTCATTGTTCTTCTTTTTTTCCTTGTCAATGTATTTTTTTAGTATTAGCTTGTGGAGCGGCCTGAGAGGAGGAAGAGAGGAGGCAAAGCGCCTGAAGAAGGTGGCCAAGGAGGAGGTGAGGCGAAACGTTTTAACAAGACGGTTCGACGCTCACTAGGAGAGGTCAAGACGTGTGCGAAAATGCTACAACATAGGCACAAGACGAGGGTTATCAACACTGGTTTGGGTTGTGTGTTTGACTTGAAGGTTGATTCCAACATTTCTCGTCCTTCGATGGGCAACATCTACACGAGGATTGATCCTTCAACCATGATTTTGGACATGGGTGAGGCAAACAAGGTTCTACGTATTACAAGTGATGCTATTCACCATCTCTTTGGGTTCCCTCAAGGTAATCGTACCCCCCTAGGCCCTCGAATGATGGTTTCGATGATGCTGTTATGAGGTTGAAGGGCAAGCTTGGGTATGCTAGGAGTGACGACATCAAGACAAAGGATTTGCGGAATATCCTCGCTGAACTTGTGAAGGATGAGACGAAGGATGATCTTGCTCTGCAGGTCTTTTACCTTATTGTTTTCATGAAGGTGGTTATCCCTGGAACGTCTACACGAGTGTCTAGGGAGGCAGCAATGGTCGAGAACCTTGTGTTTGAGGATATGGCAGACATGGACTACTGCTAGTTGGTTGTTGACGATATTCGCAGTGCTGTTGTTAGGTATCAGCAAGGTACTAGCAAAGGAAAAGCTGTCATAAGTTGTGCCGTCACGCCGCTTCTTATGTATCTGGATTGCCTTATCATTGGCAAGTCTCCTAATATTGACTTGAGGACCCCTCGCATCAATTTCATGTATCAGGCCAAGCTTCTTGAGCTTGCTGCGACTAACTTGGTAACGAAGGGTGATGATGACCCAACCAACCGGGTGTTTGGGATACTGCCTGTGAGTGTTTCTATGCATTAGTCTTTCGAGTGTAGTTTAACTTGAACTTCTGGTATTGTCTTGTATATTTTTGTTCCCATTTTCCTTCATTTGTTTTCTGACGCATTGACTTTTCTTTTTGTATGTAGTGGAAGACACATGCTGAGGTTGTGTTGTTTAGGGTTATCGAACGTCCTGTTCTAACTATGCCTCGTTCTGCCGGCCTAGGGAGTGGAACTTCCGCAAGATTTGAATTCTCCCGGGATGTTAATACTGATACCCCCCTGTAGATCTTGGAGGTTCTTCTGCCCGTGTGAGTGCTGCAGGTGGCATTTCTTTCGAGAATTTGTTTGAAGCTGCCAATGTTTCGCTGGTTAGGATTGACAATCTTCTTGAAACTGTTTTTGGGGCGTTGGCTCGTGTTCCTTCAACTGCTGAGCGTCTTAGTCGCGTTAATGGGATTCTTCCTCCCGGACACGGATTTGATGCTGAGTCTTCGAAGGAGGTCTTATCTATTGAAGCTAGATTTCTTGAAGAGCTTCGTTAGAGAACTTCCCACCTCCGGACTAGCGTTGGGATGTTCAAGGAAATGCAGGATGCTCGTTGCAAGCCTTTTGAAAATGAGGCAAGTGTTGTTGTGAGACAGATTCAGTGGCAGGATTTTATTCGTTCGGGTCGTGAAGGAGGCCACGTGGAGCATACCAATGAGGTTTGTTTATATTGGCTTTTGATATTTCTTTGCACTAATGTTCAATGTTAGCTTTCAGTTATTACTGTTTGTAGTCATAGGCGACCGTTATTGATTTCATGTGACGTAAATTGTTTCTTTTTAGCACTAGTGTTGCTAGGTGACCTTCTCTGTTTATAGAACCTGAACTTCAAGTGCTACAACACCTGAACTTCCATGACTTCGATGACTGGCCCTTTTTGTTCCCTTTTGTATCTTAGAGTAGTTTGATATCTGACCTTCTATGTTTACTGTATTTGGACTTCCATTATGTGTCAGTTGTGATAGCTGACCTTCTCTGATTATGCAATGTGAACTTCTGCTGATTAGGTATTTGTTTTCTACATGATTTTTTTGTAGGCTGTTGATGATGATGCTAGGGTTGAGGAGGATGTTTAACCTGCGCATGAAGCTTCTCCTGTGCATGAGACTGCCCCTGTGCATGAACCTTCTCCCGCTAGTGGCGTAATAGTTGATGATGTTCATGGCAGTGAAAATAAGGTACCATTTTTCTTGTCCATTTGTCTTGTTGCCCCTGAGACGGACTTGATACCCCTGTGCATGAGGTTCAGTCAGCCCTTTGTAATGACTTTCTGTTTCTTTTTGCAGTAGAATGATGATGTTAGTGTTCCTCCAGAGAAGGTTGCAGACAAGTCCGTCTCAGGCACTGGCTGCTCCGACGGGGTGGACCTGACTGAACCTCAGTCGTCCATTGGCGCTGAGGTTTCTGATGCTGAGCAGGGCAAGACAACTGGAGACATCATTTTGGAGAAAGATGTTGTTGAGTCTGCTCTTGAAACTGGTGGTACTGCTGCTGCAAGCCCGGAGAAGTCTCCTGCAGTAGAGCCATCAGTTGATGTTGATGCTATACAGGCACAACCAAAATTTTTTCTTGTTTCAGATTCTCCAGTTGCTCCAGCTGCTGCTGGTGTCCTTCCCGACGACGCTGCAATGTCTACTGGAGACGACGATGAAGAGACCGAAAGCGATAGCTATGGAGAGGAGGTTGATCATTCTAGTGCTGCCACTAGTCTAGGCAAGGATCCATGAGGAGAGGAGCATGCTTCTCTCTTCTTTCCCCATCCCCTTCCCTTTTGTTGTTTGGTTTAGTCCATGATATCCCCTGTGAACTGCCTGTGTGGTCTAAGTTGAACTTCTAGTTTTGTTGTTTGTCGTGTGGGTTGTAAAGAATGTTAAGTGAACCTGTTTTCTATGTGGGTGAAGGTTTGTAATGCGTGGTTTGTGATGTCTATGATGCTGTGGTTTTATCTTTTCTGATGTAGCAGCTGAGATGTGCTTATGTTTTGAATGTTTGTTCTTGAATGTTGGTCTTAATTGAAACTATCGTGAATCTATGTGCTTGAGTGTTGCTCTTAATTGCTATTTCTTTTTGGTGAGGAGATAGCGACCTTGCTGTCGTCCGAAAGAAGGTTGATGACTTTTATTACAGTGTAACTAGGCTTAAGAATAATCGTTCCAAGAGGTGAGTGCAGCTTGTCAATATTTACATCATTCATGAACCCCCTGTGAATTGCCTGTGGTTTCATACCTGAACTTCTCTACTATAGGTACCTGGACTTCTTATTTTACTTCTCTGGTGTTGAACTTCTGGCCTCTTTTGTACTGTACTGCCTGTTGTGATATAGCTGAACTTCTGTGCTAACATGTGTTATAAACTTCGTGAGTTCCTGCTGCTGGACTTGTTTTACTTTCTATTTGCTTGTTTTAGATCAACGATTATGCTCCAAAACAAGGGGTGTGAAGCTTCTGTTGAAGATGTTGCAATATCTTTTGGTCCTCGTGGAATGCTTCGATCTAATGTGGCTGAGTGTGCATTCTACTGTCTACGTGTGAAGTACCTGGGTTCGGTGTAACATCCCAAATTTTCAATTTGGAATGTTATACATTAGATCATCATGCATATCATATTTTATTTTGCTTTTGGTTTTGATCCTAGAAAATCCTAAGCAACTCAAGGACCCACGGAGAGAGTTGGGGATTTCGTTATTTACATATTTGAGTTTTCTCAAATTATGTAAACAGGATCATTTGATTTTATTTATTTTATCATCAATTATTTCTATTACAAAAATATGAGAGAGGGAATAAAATGACTTCCCAAAATATAGAAATATTGAGGATTTAATAAAAAAATCAAATAAGTTTTATTTCGGAGTTTTTCGGTATTTTATTTGAATTTAGGAAAAATGCGTGTTTTTCAAAGTTGTAGTTTGGGCCCAGATAAATGTTCACTTTATCGGGCTTGATTTTAGAAACCCGGGAAAATTTATTTCGTGATTTTTGGAGTCCGTTTAGTATTTCTTTTTATTTTTCTTCCGAGCGGAATTATTTAAAAAAACGCGGAACCGACTTTGGGCCGTACTCGGCCAGGACTCCGCCTGGCCGGGGCCTTTATAAGGCGCGCCCGAGGCCCGAGCCGAGCCAGCCCACCACCGCCGCCCTAACCCTAGTGCGCCCCAGCCCCAGCCCCAGCCGCCGCCGCCCGCCGCCGCCGGAGTTGCGCGCCGCCCGAGGTTCGCCGCTGCCTCGTTTTCCGTGCCGTTAAAAAAAATTCCTATTCGTCGTTTTTCTTTTTCATCAGATTTTTCCGTGGTTATTTTCTGATCGCGATTTCTGATCCGATTTTTGTTTTAGTATAACTTTTCGCTCGTTTATCGGAATCAGGCGATTCAAGCGCCTGGAGTTTCGTCTCGAAACCCTCTTTCCGAATAATCAACTTAAACATGTTTTTGCTACTGTAAAATTTGCCCTAGATCCAGATTACTAGAACGAAGTTGTTTTCTTTCGCCGTTTGATTTCTTTTGCTTCGTTCGATTTGATTCTTTGTGCAAACCAGGGTTCTTAAGTTGAACTTTCTGGTTAGATCTTCTATTTGAGTTTTACCTGTGCATTAGATGAGTACTTATTGTATGCTTGTTGTTTTTCTGCGATAGAATACCCGGAGTGCGCCGCCTGTTACTTCGAATCTCTATGTTTCGCGGATCATCAGCAAGGCAAGTAACACTTTGATCATACTTTTTCTACAACCCAGTTTTATTGCATTAGATCAATCCTCACACATTGCATGATTAGGTTCTAATTAAATTGTGGGATGGGAAGTAGATGAGGTAGTACCTATTACCTGTTTATTATCAAACCTTTGGGAGTTACTTCTACGTTTGCTTATTATGCCATGCTATGCTAGGAGACGTGGATTGGGTGAGTGATATCCATGACAGATGTGAGATTGTTAATTAATGGTTTATCTAAGGTGGCAACTTAAACACATATCTGGGTGGATTGAGGCACCTGGGGTTTCCAGGACTTGCCTGTTTTTCTTTTGGACCGCCACCCAGGCTCAAAGGGATCATGAGATTATTCATACTAGAAACTTCCGTGTGCAGCCACAAGCCATTATGGGCTCTGGCATAGTTGACTAAGTTGTGCAAACTCTTACAGTGGTAGACTAGCAGATGTAGGGGATGTAGGTGGTACGGTCTACCCGATCGTAAGGTGCTAGCGCTTCTGAAAGACTATGTCTCGGTCATCCGTTTCTCAAACACCATGTAGTGCGAGAAATCCAACGGAGGCGATCGAGTCTTGTGGGGAAAAGTGCGCAAACCTCTGCAGAGTGTAACAAACTAATCATGGTTAGCCGTGTCCCCGGTTATGGACATCTCGAGTATCTAGTACCTGGATTATCATGTGAATCTCAACATGTTACTCTATATTAATTTTGTTGGGTTTTAATGATGTTACTTAATTGGGATTGAGAATGCTGTCAACCATTCTCAATGTTTAACAACCACCATGATAGTAATTAATTTATTCCTTTGAAGCAGGGAAAATTTGGCTTTACGCAAAAACAATAACCATAGAGCTTTCCACTAGCCAAATATGCATATAGTATAGCTGTTGCATTCCATTATTCTCTATGTGTTATCTTGCCAGCATATTCCACGTGCTGACCCGTTTTCGGGCTGCAACGTTAATGTTGCAGACTTTTCAGACGATGATTGAGGAGTTTTAGGTCGTGGTTCTATACTCAGTGATGCCGTTGGAGTTGATGGACTCACTTATCTTCCAAGCTTCCGCTGTTATCGTTATTAGATGGCCTTAAGCCATATTCATTGTAATAAGTTCTCTTTTGAGACACTCGATGTAATAAGTGTGTGATTGCTACTCTGCTATAAATCCTTTGAGTACTGTGTGGTGTCAGCATTACTGATCCAGGGATGACACCGGAGCAGAGAGATCAGACTGTTTGAGGTCTGGTCGCTACATTCGGATAAACTCATCTTGCCATATTGGGTTTGTGTAAGTCAACCATATAGTGATTTATTTTTTGTTTTGTTCCTTACCATTTTAGGTAAAAATTGTTTGTCTCATTTTTGTATTTTCATATGTTGGTGTTGTCTGCATTATTTAAGGACAAGATTTTCAGAGGTCAATTTGATTCCCGTGTGAGGAAGTACTTCATGGCGACTGGTCTAGATAGAATGGATGCACATGATTCGGTATGTTCTTTGCCTCTGTATTAGTTTTGTAGTGCGATCCACTGTGTTAATATTTGTTTTATTTTTTCTTTGTACCGTTTGTTACTAATTCTTAGCTTTTAATGATTTGTGTGTTTATGATGCTTCAGGTTGTTTTCCCCACTTTTGATCGCCTGAGATTCCTTCTTCCATCGGTGGTCTTGGTCATTGGGTTTCAATATTTCTTAACCTGAAGAATTCAAGGTTCCATCTTCTCGACTCCTATTATGGACCAGACGATGAATGTGCGGTACGCCTGTCGGCGGATGACGGACAACATCAAGAGGCTTTGGAAGGATGCCAGCAACGACAGGGAGACACCCTTCAGTCCTCTTACCATCGACCATTTCGCTCTAGATTGGATTGATGTGCCCCAGCAGCAAAACAAGTATGAGTTCCACTTTTTCTCTTTATCACATCTGTTTAACTGTAGTTGTACTTAAGCTGTGACGTGTTTTATTCGTTGGCTTTCTTTTTCTATTCTAACACTATTCTTTTACTGCGTTTGATGTTAGTATCGACTGTGGATTCTTCATGCTTACGAATGTTAATTCGTATCATGACGTGGTTCTTGCAAATTATTCCCATGAGAATATCACGGATATTAGGAAAACGTGGCTATACTCAATCGCTTCTTCTAACCTGTTTGAGACAGACTTCCAAGCTCTGTTTGGCTACTACACATGAAAGTATTGGAACTTGGACTGCTTACCTGCACTGCATCTTTTATCTACCTGAACTTCAGATTTTTCTCTGAACTTGGACTTCTGCTTGAGATCTGGCTGGGCAGGTTGTTTTAGAAGGAGAGGAGCATTTTCTTTGTACATGAACTTCATTTTTATCTTTTTTATTTTGCTTGTGTGTTTTGTTTCAGTAATTTCTTTCCTTCCATTGCTTACTTGGACATGAGCATTTTCTTTTCTGATTGAACTTCAGAGATGATGCCTTTCTATGGTTTTGTGAGCTATAGTTGAATGATTTCTAGTTCATCGGTTCATCCTGAATTGTGCCTTTGGTTGTGCCTGAACTTCATTTAGTTTTTTACTACAACTAATTTTTTTAGGTCAGCTTGATTAGTAACCGTGTCATCTTTATTAGTTGGACTGCACATTGTGTTGTTCCTGAACTTCAGTTGTATTTAATGGTGATGTTTTCTCTTCCTTTTTCTTTGACAGTGGATCCGTTGGACTTGAGCGATTACCACTACTCATTCTTCAGGTCACAAGAATACCAGCCTAGGGAGGAATCGATGAGTACAGCTCTGATAGAAGATGATAGAACTCGAACCCTTATTCCTTCCAAGCTGGGGAAGTAGGCTGGTGGCATTCGTGGTACTCCAAAAACCCCTTGCTCCAGGAAGGTTGGTGGAGTCGAAGCAGCCGAAGCAGAAGTTATTTCGTCTGATGATTTTGAGAAGATTGCTTACCCGAAGAATGTTAAATGTGCCGCTGGTACTGTTGCTGGTAGAGGTGGGAAGAATGATGTCATCACCAGGAGGAAACCAGCAGTTGTGTCTGGCAACATTACTTCCAACAAGAGAGCATCAAGATTGCCTTTGAAGTGGCGTTCTCCTATCGCTCCCCTAAAAAAATACAGTTAACCTCATCTATCCGAGGCCCGGAAGTTGAAACGGCATGTCCTTAGTGAAGAGGGTCTGGAGTCTTATTCTGGGTGAGTTTTCTTCTTCTTAACTTTGTTGCTGCCAGAGATGCTACTCTATGTCTGAACTTCTGTTGTTTTAGTATGTGCACTTCTGTTCATTTTCTCCCTTGCCTTGGAGTTATAGTGTCTGAACTTCTGTTGTTCTATTGTCTGAACTGTCGTTGTTGTAGTATCTGAACTTCTGTTGTTATATTGTCTAAACTGTTGTTGTTGTAGTATCTGAACATCTGTTTTATGTGTCCTCTTGCCTTTTGAGTTATAATATCTGAACTTCTCTTTATTATTGTATCTGAACTTCTAATATAATTTTACCATCCTTTTGTATTCTGCAGGACAAGCTACTGCATGTTTACCATCCCTGCGAATGTGATTGTCCTCACAGGACGTGTCCTTTATACTCTTTTTGGTGAAGGGAAGCAGATGGAAGGAGAGATAATGGATTACCTCATAAATTTGTGGAAGGATAATCCGGAGACCTCTGAGATATACACTAGTGCTGACAAGGTTGTTCTTAGTCCCTACTTCATACAGGTTTTAGTTCTTTGCACCCCTATCTCCCTTTTTTTGCCTTGGTTTTGTTGTAGTGACATTTGGGAGGTGTTTTAAATGTGTTTTTGTGAATGCACAGTACTGCCTGGAGTATGATTTCTACGCTGCAACAGTTCCAAAGTTTGATGCAAAAAAATCTGCTGGTCTCCTCCCAGTGTTTGTTCGCAAGGAAGAAGACCTTCTTAACACAAAATTGGTTAGGTTTTCATAACTCTTGCTTTTTTTAATTTCATGTGCATCCTTTTGCTGAGTTTGTCCAGAAGTTTTTGTTCATGCTGGTTCTTCAGTACATATGCTTTATAGTTTGTGATCACTGGTCCTTTCATTCTTGGCAGGTTTTCTTAATACTATTCAAGCCAATTGGCACAATGGCGCACTACAGTGTGTATGTGGTGAATAGATATCGTGGGAGCATTGACATCCTTGATTCACTTTCTTATGCTAATATGGAAACGTCGCGAACGAGTTTCCACGGGGACTGCCAAAATATCATGAGTGTTTCTTAGCCTGAACCTCCTTTCACACACTCTTGTTTGACACGAAGTTTATTATGCCTTGTGTTGACAAAATATGTTGTTGTCTTTGTTTCTGGTAATACTGCTTGAACTGACTATGATTTGGAAGTTGGACTTCTGTCATTTTGTTTAGCTGGATCTTATGCAAGTGTCGCTTTTTATGTACATGAACTTAACTATTTTGGTTAACATGTTTTTGACTTCATCTTATTTTGTTATTTCTGGCAGATCAAGAGATATATTGGGTTGCTCAAGGAGGTGTACGGCAAGGCTGCGTACAAGCGAGCAAGCAGCCTAACTGGGTGACTATTGCAAAGAGGCCAACTTTTATCAATGTTCCGAAGAAGAAGAATAATGATTGTGGTTTCTTTGCCATGAAGTTTTGCTCTTCATATGATGGCGATGAGATTGTTGAAGATTTTGGTGATGTGGAAGTATGTTCCGTCCTTGTTCTTGTCTGATCATCCTTTCATTTTTCTTGTGTGTTTTTGCTGAGACGCTCCTGGTTTGGTTTTAGTTATCCGTTACTAAACCATCATTTCATTTTCTTTGTTTGCAGGCTGCTGCAGATGACTGGAAGGCTGAGTTCATGCACACTCTGATGTTTAGCGAGAAGAATGAAGTCATTCGTTCAGAGCTCCCTAAAGAGATCCAGTCCTTTGGCACATGAATTCGAAGCATTAGTTTCATTGTAGATTTGATTTCGTATAGATTTTTAGGTTTGATAATGATTGGAACAATCCCGTAAATATTTGGTTGTAAGAATGTTTTCGTGATTTGTGTATCTATAGGTGCAGCACTATTACTTAATATATTGTGGACAAATATATTTGGTGTGAAGAATGATTTGGCTTTGTGAATTTCAATGTATTGCATCGTTTTCAGTATCCGTGTGTTGCATGTTATTGCCCCAACAGATGTACCTGAACTTCTCCCTTGGTTATGGCTGAACTGCTTGATTTTTTTTGTGATGTTTATTTTTTGGGCCCCAACATATGATCGTTGACTTGAACTTCTACCTTGAGATGTGGCAGGGCTGCTGCTTTCACATGGATAGGATATTCTGTGATGTGTAATGTATTAGTAATTTTCAACCCAACCAATATGTATGCTTTTGCATAGAATCTATATTTGTTTTTTTGTGTTTTTTCAAGTGCGAATGTATTTCAGCTGTAACTTTGTGCAAAAATATTCTTGACATTTCTTTATCTTTTGTCGGCATTGTACATGAACTTCTGCACGTATCTAAGAAGAACTTCACATTTGAATGTGTTGTCTTAGGCTTGTTGTCGGTGTCAAAACCGGCGGATCTCGGGTAGGGGGTCCCGAACTGTGCGTCTAGGCCGGATGGTAATAGGAGGCAGGGGACACGATGTTTTACCCAGGTTCGGGCCCTCTTGATGGAGGTAAAACCCTATGTCCTGCTTGATTAATATTGATGATATGGGTAGTACAAGAGTAGATCTACCACGAGATCAGATAGGCTAAACCCTAGAAGCTAGCCTATGGTATGATTGTATGTTATGGTTGTTATCCTACGGACTAAAACCCTTCCGTTTATATAGACATCGGAGAGGGTTAGGGTTACACAAGGTCGGTTGCAAAGGAGGAGATATCCATATCCGTATTGCCTAGCTTGCCTTCCACGCCAAGTAGAGTCCCATCCGGACACGAGACGAAGTCTTCAATCTTGTATCTTTGTAGTTTAACAGTCCGGCCAATGGAGATAGTCCGGCTGTCCGGAGACCCCCTAATCCAGGACTCCCTCAGTAGCCCCTGAACCAGGCTTCAATGACGATGAGTCCGGCGCGCAGTATTGTCTTCGGCATTACAAGGCGGGTTCCTTCTCCGAATACATCACAGAAGAATTTGAATACGAGGATAGTGTCCGACCCTGCAAAATAAGTTCCACATTCCACCATAGAGAGAATAATATTTTTGCAGATCTAGTTTCTGGCTTGTTTTGGCAGCATAACGTTATGTCATGGCCTGGTTATTATTCGAACCGTTTCCTTCAACCAGCCTCGCACATAATGCGAGGTAGTTTTTCGACACGTCTTGTCAAAGAAGATATCGTGTCCCCTTATTATGGGATTCTCATCAATACGGGCATGGGTAACCCAACTACGCCATCAATTACGGCACTTGGGGGATAAGCGAGTTTACCAGGCAAGTGGGGACGCTTAGCTTCGTCCGCCCATATAAAGGGATAATGATTCACCTTTCTATCCACGCCTTCTTCCTCATTTGCTCATCCGTTTTCGCACACTCGAGCTCAAGCGCCCAAGTCCGCACTTCCCACCTCAACCTTCTCCAACCATGTCCAGAGCGGGAGGCAGGCGGATGGTCTCCTCCGTCACGGAGGGAGACATCAAGAAGCTGCGCGGAGCCGGATACTTAGCCGTGAACATCGCGCATCGGCTGCCCGCTGCGGGGCAGATCGTCCCTACCCCGGAACCTCACGAGAGGATAGTTTTCCTTCACCACTTCCTCCGTGGACTAGGGTTTCCCCTCCATCCATTCGTTCGTGGTCTCATGTTCTACTATGGGCTGGACTTTCATGATCTGGCCCCGAACTTCATCCTCAACATTTCGGCGTTCATCGTCGTGTGCGAGGCTTTCCTCCGCATCAGGCCCCACTTCGGCCTGTGGTTAAAGACCTTCAATATCAAGCCGAAGGTGGTATGAGGCCAACAAGCAGAATGCGGCGGAGCCATGGTGGGCAAGATGCCCAATGTTATATGGCTCGAAGGCTCCTTCATGGAGACAATAAAGGGATGGCAATCGGCGTGGTTCTACATCACCGAGCCGCGCGACGCCAAATGGGTGGCAGTCCCCGAGTTTCAATCCGGATTCCCTACACGGCTCACTTCTTGGAAAGAGAAGGGCTTGTCGTGGGGTTCGTTGATGGAGCTGGATGGACTCCAGAAATGTATCCGGAGTATGGCGAGCAAGAAGCTCAAGCTTGTCAACATAGTCCAAGTTATGCTCATCCGCTGGATCCTCCTGTGTCAACAATGGGATTTTACCTTGTGGGAGTTCGACCCGGCCCGGCACCAGACTCTGAGCGAGCTCTTTGATACAACACACAAAGGGCGTCGAGGTCCCTCCTTCTCTCGCTGAGGACCATGGACTAAGCGCAAAGCGCCTAGCGCATTCGGTGAGTTCAATACGCCTCGTAGGACATTTATTTTCCCTAGCTTAATTATGTGCGGGGTATAATCTCCATGCCTTTGACAAGACTGGGTGGAGATGTCGGGGCAGATTAACTGCCCGACCCCTTTGCCCGATGATACTGCGGGCGCTCTCCTGACGAGGATGCTGACTCCGGCTCCTTACAAAGTGCCGGAGAAGACCAAGAAGGGCAAGGGAACCGGAAAGAGTTCCCGGCGCCAGGTGTTATCGGACTCATCGTCCGATAACTCTACGGCAAGCTCCTCCCCTGAAGACCAGGAGGAAGAAGAAGATGCTCCCCCACCGGCTGGGGGAGACAAGAAAAGGAAGGCCGCCCCAACTGGGGAGGCCGACGGGTCCAAGAAGGGAAGGACTCTTCTTCCGGACAGTTCTACCACCGCCGACGAAGGCGAAGACGAGTGGTTGCCCAGGGCCAAGCCCCCGAGGAGATTGTAAGTATTTGGATACCAGAGTAACTCATAGAATTCCTTTGTCGCACTGTCTTCCCTAATGCCGAACATAATTGTGCAGGCCGCCACGAGCTAGTATCGATGTATCATCGGACGGCTCCCTGGGCTCGTCGGACATGGATAGCGATCCAGTCCCGACCGCCACCTCCCCTCATCCTGCCGACGGCGCCGAGGTGTTGTCTCAAGAGGCACCGGATCAAGGGGAGACAGTACCGGAAGTGCCTCAAGGCGACCTTCCAGACTCCGGGAGCCGAGGGGACGGGGCCCCTGAGAGATCCGAGTTCGGCCCTCAGCCGAACACCGTGCCAGAACCTCCAGTGGTTCCAGGCTCGGGCAGGTGGCCTCCTTCTAAGAGGGGCAAGACGCCTGTGCCGGTGACCTTTGTCCGTCCAGAGGCGCCAGACAATCTGCTGGAAGCGCTTCGCAGCGCTTCCATCGACGAGGAGCACCGTACTGTTATGAGTGCGGTGGTCCAGAAGGTTCAGTACGCCAAGAGCGGGTTGACTGAAGCCTGTGCCAGCCTTCTAACAGGCTTTGAGGTAAGTGTTTTAAAATGTAGTAGAAATATTACCGCATAGAAAGTAGCCCCTGATGCTGTGTTCGGTGTTCACAAAGAAAAGCCGAGCAGAGGATCAAATAATATCGCAGGAGTCTAATGTAATTATGTCAATATGCATATGCAGGCTTTGCTGCTGGCGTCCGCCGTACTAACTGCGGAGGTCGCCATACTGAAGCAGGACCTCGAGGAGTCCAGGAAAGAGCTCGGCCTTGCCAAGATGCAGCTCGAGGAGAACAAGGGTAAGTAATACCCTGTCTATAGATATGTATATATAAAAGAGGACGCCATTGCAAAATGACAGGATCATCGTATGTTTGCCAGGGGCCACGACCGAGGTGGCGATCCTGAAGCAAGCTCTAACCAAGGATGAAGATAAAGCGGCCAAGGAGCGCACCGAGCGAGAGAAGCACGAGGCTTGTGTGGGCGAGGTGCAGCAAGAGCTCCAGGCTCTCGTGACGAAGCACGAGGCGTTGGAGCTTGAGTCAAAGACGCGGGAGTCTGAGCTTGCCGCGGCCCTTGAGAGTGCAAAAAGTGCCAAGGCCGAAGCCCAAAAGGCCCTCCAAGAGATCGACGCGATGAAGAAGATAGCGGCGGGTAAGGCTTTCTATATGCAAAGCAAGCATGTAAAAGTAAATTACCGATTACTTACCCGAATCCGGAGCTCTCTAGGAGCATTCGCAGATTTGCCCCATAGTGTGTCTGATGCCGCACAATTTTACCAGGCCGAGGATGGAAGCTCGACGGAGAAGCTGTTCTGGTGTCAGTATGCTGAGGCCGGACATCCGGTGCCAATGAGCGACCAGCTGAAGCAGATGGTCGAGCTACATAAGGCGGCCGATCAGGCCATGAAGGGCTTTATAGTCCGGCTGTGGCCTGGCGACGCCCTTCCGAACAACTTCTTTGGCCTGGTGAGGCGGCTTGTGGATGCCTGCCCGCGGCTGGAGGTCGTCAAGGGATCTGTCTGCATTGAAGCTGCACGCCGGGCTTTCGCCCGTGTGAAATTGCAGTGGGTCAAGCTAGACGTCATGAAGCTGATCAAGGAGGGGCCGCCGGAGGGCAAGGAGCACCGCCACCCCGAGATGTACTACGAGGGTGTTCTGCCGGGTGCCCGTCTCATCGCGGACGAGTGTTCAAAATATGTAATATTTGAGTGAGACTTGCTCGTTTTATCCTGTATTTATGAAAACTTGTTTCATATGCGCTATGCAATGCTTGTTTGAATTTAAAATATTACCTTCTGTTTGACTGTTTATCCAATCTGAGAGATGGCTAGTCCTCGGCTTCTGCCCCCATGCCACGAGTGCTGGGTTGTTCGGGATAAACCTGAGCACTCTTGTTCCCATGTTTGGGTCCTTCGAGGGAGGTGCTCAGCACAGCGAACAAGGAAACCGGACTAATAATGCTTTATCACTCTCACTTAGCCATAGAATTCTATAATTTTAAATTTCGGCGAAGCCCCTGGTATTCGGAAGACCGAATTTGGGGCGCGATACACGCCTTTAAGCCGGACAGGGCTGACCCCTCGCTCTAAGCGGCATAAGTCTTTAGGGACTCAAAAACCTCACCGAACAGCAATCAGTCCATCGCCTTATCATGAAAGTCAGTTTTAGCTTTCTCTACTGAGGTGCTGAACCGAGCAGAACCGGGGCACAATCGCAGTAGTTCTCCTAGCGCTACCTTAGCCGATAGAGTGGAACGTAAGGTACCAAAACATAGGAGCCGGGCAAACCTAACATTTGACCAAAGACATGATTCGGAGCTGATGCATATAATGCTATAAGTTCGGGGTGCCGCACTTGTGAAAGTGTTCGAACTTTTCACACCGCATTGTGGGGTACGTAAGCCCCTGGTGTATTGGCCGTACCAAAGTGTACGGTTGCATGGCATCATTAATGAACACATAGATATATATATAACAAGAATGCAATAATAGTCGTAATGTCATGCATTGTTTTAAAAAAATTGCGTAAGGCAGAGTGATACAGATAGTGCGATAAGCAAAGAGTAGGACTATGTCCCTTCCAAGGGCAAGCTGATGAATGATATTAAATTGAATATTTCGCTCCTTACTGTAATCCACCTGGGAATTTCGTGGTATGACGTAGCTGTCTGCCTCCTTGGTTGCTGCATCATGTGTTCGGCAATAGTGCTGTCGGACAGTGTTTCCAGAGATTAAGGTCCTGAAAAAAAAAGAAAAATAACCAAACGGGAAGCCCCTAGTGCGGTTTAAGCCGCGTCTTGGTGCGTGCCGCAGTTGTGCCCGCCTCCCCACCTGTGCCCATGGTATTTTTAATGCGTAATTATGTACGCGCGGCATGAGTTTCGCCACTGTGCTGGGATTGGGGTGGCCGCCGTATTGCTACGCGAGCTCAGATCGCGCCAGGTGGTCTATTTGCCGATTGCTCCGAGCGCGCTTGAAGGTGTCCGGGCTTTGAAGCGTCGAACTGGTTGATTGCCTTCAGAGGCTGCTTTGCGCTTCTGCTGCGAGGGCCGTGGTGTGCTCCTCTGTTCGGAGGGAGCGCTCTGTGTTTCCATTGACTGTAATAACTCCGCGAGGTCCTGGCATCTTGAGCTTGAGGTATGCATAATGCGGTACCGCATTGAATCTAGCAAATGCAGTTCGCCCGAGCAGCGCGTGATAACCACTACGGAACGGGACTATATCGAAGATTAACTCTTCGCTTCGGAAATTATCCGGGGATCCGAAGACCACTTCCAGTGTAATTGAGCCTGTGCAATGGGCCTCCACACTTGTAATGACACCTTTAAAGGTCGTTTTTGTGGGTTTGATCCTTGAGGGGTCTATACCCATTTTGCACATTGTGTCCTGATAAAGCAGGTTCAGGCTGCTGCCGCCATCCATAAGGATTCAAGTGAGGTGAAATCCGTCGATGATTGGGTCTAAGACCAGTGCGGCAAATCCGCCATGATGGATACTAGTGGGGTGGTCCCTGCGATCGAAGGTGATCGGACAGGAGGACCAAGGGTTGAACTTTGGGGCGACTGGCTCCAACGCATAGACATCCCTGAGCGCACGCTTCCGCTCCCTCTTGGGGATGTGGGTTGCGTATATCATGTTCACCGTCCGCACTTGCGGGGGAAACCTCTTCTGTCCTTTGGTGTGCGGCTGCCGAGGCTCCTCCTCATCATCTCTATGCGGCCCCTTGTCCTTGTTTTCGGCAATTAACTTGCCGGCCTGCTTGAACACCCAACAATCCCTGTTGGTGTGATTGGCTGGCTTGTCTGGGGTGCCGTGTACTTTGTTTGAATGGCTTTTTCCGCTGACCGGGTTTAGAGCCTTTGAATCCGGCATTGACTGCCGTATCCTTAGTATTTTCGCTGTTAATGCGGCGCTTATGTTTGTTACGACGTGACCTGCTATTTCCGTCCTTGGTATCTGAGGTACGATGGTTCTTTGATATGTTATTACTGCGAGCCAGCTAGCTGTCTTCTCCCGCACAAAAGCGGGTCATGAGCATCGTGAGAGCTGCCATAGATTTCGGCTTTTCCTGACCAAGGTGTCAGGCTAGCCACTCGTCTCGGATGTTGTGTTTGAAAGCCGCTAAGGCCTTTGCATCTGGACAGTTGACGATCTAATTTTTCTTTGTAAGGAACCGAGTCCAGAATTGCCTGGCCGACTCTTCTGGCTGCTAAATTATGTGGCTCAAGTCATCGGCGTCTAGTGGTCGCACATAAGTGCCCTGAAAGTTGTCGAGGAATGCGGCTTCCAGATCTTCCCAACAGCTAATGGGGCCGCTGGCAAGCTGTTAAGCCAATACCGCGCTGGTCCTTTGAGCTTTAGTGGGAGGTATTTGATGGCGTGTAAGTCATCACCGCGGGCCATGTGGATGTGGAGGAGGAAATCCTCGATCCAGACTGCGGGATCTGTTGTGCCGTCGTATGATTCAATATTTACAGGTTTGAAACCTTCTGGGAATTGATGTTCCATTACTTTGTCTGTGAAGCATAAGGGGTGTGCGGCGCCTCTGTATTTAGCTATATCGCGACGCAACTCGAATGGGTCTTGCCCGCTGCGTTCGGCCCGGCCGGATTTGTTTTTACTGTATCCGGCATGACGTTTATCATCTCGCAGAGTGGTGCGCCATTGTGATCCGTAGATTGATCTTGCATGCTTTGCTTTGTCCTCCAATATGTCTCGCAGGTCTGGCGTATCTTCCCATGCCTTTTTATTTGAATGGCGTCGGGGTGGAGGCTGAGCTTTTGGCTGGAATGCCTCTCTATCGCGGCCACGAGGTGGCCGATCAGCCGTATCATACGCTTCTTCCTCCAGTCGGGGTAGTAACCTGCACATTAGGTAATTCTTGGAGGGGCACTCGAGTTTATATTCCTCGGCCGCGAGGACTTCAGTCCATCTATCAGCTAGCAGATCTTGATCAGCTTGAAGCTGCTGCTGCTTTTTCTTCAGGCTATTTGCCGTGGCCATAAGCCGGCGCTTGAAGCGCTCTTGTTCGACGGGATCCTCTGGTACGGCGAATTCATCGTCGCCAAGGCTTGACTCGTCTTCCGAGGGGGGCATGTAATTGTCATCCTCCTCCTCTCCGTCTGCCGCTCTCTCAGGAGAGCTGGCTCCTCCATCATCCTGCTCTAAATCTTGCTGGAGGGGATTGTTGTTGTCTTCGGCACAATCCGTAGTGTTATTATCTCCTGTGCCGGTATCACCACTTTTGCTTTGGCGGGACTTAGAGCGGCGCCGCTGACGTCGGAACTTGGGTTGCTTCTTGGCGGGGTCATCCTCCGCTATGTCGTCGCCATTGCCTTCGTTGGGTGTATCCACCATGTATATGTCATATGACGAGGTGGCTTTCTAGTGCCCTATAGGCGCAGGTTCATGTTCGTCTCCTACATCGTCGTCCATACTGCCGGTGTCTTCGGAGTCGAAGTCGAGCATGTCGGTTAAATCATCGACAGTGGATACGAAGTGGGTGGTGGGTGGGCGTCGAATTTCTTCCTCGTCCGCATCCCAATCCTGTTGGCCATAATCCGGCGAGGGTTATCCTAACAAAGAGAGAGACCTTAGTGAATTCATAATGTCACCGAAGGGCGAGTGCTGAAAGATATCCGCGGCGGTGAATTCCATGATCGGCGCCCAATGGGATTCGATTGGCAGGGGCGCGGATGGTTCGGAGTCCGGAAAAGAGTCCGGCACCTTGGAGTCACAGGCTGCGTAGAGGGTTAGGCTGGTGTTCGGCTCGATCGCCGTTGAGACTGCAGCCCCTGAGGCGGTGTCTAACCACCCGTACTCGATTGGCGCAGTTGGCTTCGAGCTAAGGGTCAGAGCTGATGCGGGCGCGGCCTCTGGGGTACTGTTCGGCGGCAGAGCTAGGTCATACCCATCGTGATAGTGCGGCACGCCCGGTTGTGTCTCGAATTCGTCGAATATCAAGTCTCCGCGGATGTCGGCTGTGTAGTTGAAACTTCCAAATCTGACCTGATAGCCAGGGGTGTAGCTTTCAATCTGCTCTAGATGACCAAGCGAATTAGCCCGCAGTGCAAAGCCGCCGAATACGAAGATCTGTCCGGGGAGAAAAGTCTCACCCTGGACCGCATCGCTATCGATGATAGTAGGAGCCATCAAGCCTAACAGCGACGACACAGAGGAACTCTCAATGAAAGCACCAATGTCGGTGTCAAAACCGGCGGATCTCGGGTAGGGGGTCCCGAACTGTGCGTCTAGGCCGGATGGTAATAGGAGGCAGGGGACACGATGTTTTACCCAGGTTCGGGCCCTCTTGATGGAGGTAAAACCCTATGTCTTGCTTGATTAATATTGATGATATGGGTAGTACAAGAGTAGATCTACCACGAGATCAGAGAGGCTAAACCCTAGAAGCTAGCCTATGGTATGATTGTATGTTATGGTTGTTGTCCTACGGACTAAAACCCTTCGGTTTATATAGACACCGGAGAAGTTTAGGGTTACACAAGGTCGGTTACAAAGGAGGAGATATCCATATCCGTATTGCCTAGCTTGCCTTCCACGCCAAGTAGAGTCCCATCCGGACACGAGACGAAGTCTTCAATCTTGTATATTCGTAGTCTAACAGTCCGGCCAATGGAGATAGTCCGGCTGTCTGGAGACCCCCTAATCCAGGACTCCCTCACTTGCTAACCTTAGTTTATGCGGCGAAACTTTATTTTTTAAGTATATTTTTTTCCTACATCAATTTTATATACCAAAACTTGTTGTGTAAGATGACCAGAACTTCAAAAATGTATGATTATTTGCTGGTTGCTCAACACCAGCACCTCCTGCCATAATATACCAGGACTTCTGCAGTAATCTTACTTGAACTTCACAGTGTATGTTTTTCATTTTTGTTCTTGCTTGCACTTTCATGCAAGCAGCACCAGCATAGCACTTCCTCTTATAACATACTAGAACTTCCACCGTAATCTTACTTGAACTTCACAATGTATTTTTTTTGTTTTTGTTCTTGCTTGCACTTTCATGCAAGCATCACCAGCACAGCACTTCCTCTCATAACATACCAGGACTTGTGCAGTAATATTACTTGAACTTCACAGTGTATATTTATCAGGACTTCTAGTGTATAATTTCTTTTGAAAGTTCAACAATAAAAGGGCATGACATAATATTCTGCACATTGACATGCCATAAGTTTGCATTGTGTTAATTGACCTATTCTAACTGTTCATCAGCCTTGCACTCCTCCTAGGCTTTGGTGGTAGAGGTTTTTGCTTGACATGTACCTCTTCCTCTTCATCGTCCTCTTCCTCTTCAATGTCCTCTTCCTCTTCCTCTTCATCATCGTCTTCCTCTTCCTCTTCGTCGTCCTCTTCCTCTTCGTGTTCCTCTTCTTCAATGGCGTCTTCATCTTCCACCACTTTCTTGTTGATGGCTCTAGGTTTTGCTTTATGTTTCTTCTTTGTCCTTTTGCTTGTCTTTTCAGCATCTGCGCGCTTCGAGCATGTTCTTGCATTTTGTGGTTCATACTCCTTACATATGCTACAAAGTCTGCTGCTTGCTTTCTTTGGGTGTGGTCCCTTCTTTTGTTCCATAACTTTGGGCTGCTGTTTTTGAGATTTGGGTTGCTTGACCTCCTCAGCATTGTTTCTTGGCAAGGGTGTCGAACAGGTCAGCTTTTTGTGTCGCGCAACCTAGTTGCACACACTACATTTCCTGTATCCAAGTGGCACTCCGTTCTCATCGAGCACGACGACTCTTCCTGCAGGTGGTGCCTTTATTTGAGCTCTCTTGTCACTTTTCTTTGCTGCAGTAATTTTCTTCCTACCCTTTGTTTCAGAATACATGGGCAGTTTCATCGTCTCTTGCTGTCGCTGCTCCATTGATTGGCCATCACCCTGCTTGCATTGGTTGGCTTCAGCGGCGGTGTTGAGCATTTTAGCTGCATAATAATGTAGGTCATCTTCAATTTCAGCATCCTCTTCAGTCATCCTTTCGTCAGCATCCGCTTGATTTGTTGAATGTCTTGCATCAAGCTCTTCCACGAGCCTCTTGAGAACATAGTAGGATCTGTCATATTGCTGGTCACATCTCATCACTTTCTTGTTAACCATCAAATTCAGCTGCAACAAGATGTCTTGCTTCGATAGCCTTGAACTACCATCCGATGCGGTTGTGTTGTAGTCCCTTTCATCAAAGGTTGGTTGTGATTTTGCAGTCTTTGTGTATCGTTTGATGATATACTTGTTTACAAATTTGTCAGGCTTGAGGTACTCCAGTATGTTCACGATGTGAAGGCAGAACAGGCCTGCATTTTTGTGATGAATGCAGAATACATAGTTTGTGAGCCAGCTATGAGTTTCATAAATTTTGATATGATACTACTAGTCTAGCTATTTAATGATTTTGTTTTTTCGCTCACCTGTGTGTCCAGAGCTTGCATTCACACTCGTATATTTCATTCTCTGGGTCAGCTACAACCTGAAATTCATGCTTTGACTAGGAAAATATTTCTTCATCATCATGGCTAGGCTTGTTGTGGTAGTACACAAGGTACTTAGTGGGCTCTGTTGTACGCTTTGCGCGAAATAGCATGGCTTTTCTCATCCTATTCCTCATCTTGGTGTACAGGGCTCTCATGTACTTGATAGACATGTCTTCCTCGTAGCCGTAAGTTGTTTTTGTCACAGGATTGGTCTGCACATGTCAAAAAGTAAGAAATTAGTCAAAGAAGAGTCATGGGTTTCATTTTTTTAAATTCAAAGTGCACATGTTGAAGGTAAACAGAACATGATTGCGGTGTTTTTTTGTCATCGTACCATGCTGGTCATTGTTTGCTCGCTCTCCTTCTGCATCCGAGTTTGTATGCAAGCATTGACACGCCACGAAAACTTGTGTAGGTTCTGGGTCCCCCTTGACAAACCCTTTCTTGAAGACGTGGTTCATGCTCTCGCTTCGTTGTGTGGAATTCATTCTAGCACAAAAAATGTTCTTGTAATATGCTGAAATCCACATCTTCCTATCACTCCAGAGCTGCATCATCATCTGGTCGTTCTCCAGGTTGTACTTTTGCACGAGTTCAGCCCAGGCATCTTGAAACTCCGTTGGCGTCAGTGGCCAGTTTAATATAGCTGTGAACTCCTCTTTGAATGTTTTATACTTTTTTTTACAGAAACGCGAGGTATTTCCTGTACTTCTTCATGATGTGCCAACGACATAGCTTGTGGATGGTGTTTGCAAATGATTGTGGTATAGCTTTCGCCATTGATGGGCACTGGTCTGCATGAATTAAAAGAAATGAAACTTGATTCTTTTTTGCACTGATTGTGAACTTATGTTCTACAAGTACTTGAACTTCACATCTAGTAGTATGGATATCTAAGAATGTCACATGTATTTTTCCTTACAGCAGTGTTGCTGAACTTCTGTGGTACCAATGCTTGAACTTCATAGTTAGTAGTAGGACTAACAAGTAGTGTCACATTCAAAAAATTTCTTAAAGCAGTGTTGTTGAACTTTTGTGGTAGCAGTTCTTGAACTTCACATAAATAACTATATTTTTCTGAACATGCTACATATATTTATCTTACAGCTTTGTCCTTGAACTTCTATGATTCATGTATTTGAACTTCCCATTCAAAACTATTTTTTTGGAACTCACCTGTTAAAATGCAAGTTGGGTACTTGTTGCTCATGCACCGTACAAATGTATCGAACGACCACTTGAATGAGTTTGCACCTTCGTCTCTAATAAGGGCAACAACAAATATCGTTGACTGTAAGTGATGGTTTGTTCCAACAAACACTCCCAGAGGCATATGAAATCTGTTGGTCTTGTATTTTGTGTCAAATGTTACGCAATCGCCAAAGTCTTGATAGGCTCCTCGGCAGCTTGCATTGGACCAAAAAATGTTTTTTAATTGACTTGTCCTTGTCTACTTGTATATCATAGAAAAACTCATCATTTATCGCCTTCATGTCTTTGAAGAATGAAATAAGTTTCAGCAAATCATCCAAATCATCTTTCCTTGCATTCATGGCTTTCCTGCAAATTACATGCAAACATGCATTTGTTACTTTTGCTAGCAAAGGGTTGTGACCTAGGATGCTATGTACATTGCAGTATGTGGATGTTTGAATACTTACTAGTTTAGTAGGTCTCGTCCGGTCATGCTTAGGAAGGAGCTTCCATCTTCATTTTCAGATAGCATGGACATGATTGTTATGTGTTTGACATCATGGTACTGCAGGAGCTTTACGTACTCCAAAATAGGGGGTCATATTTCTTGTGTGAGTGCAAGAATACCAGCATGTCATCAGTTTGCATGAGTTGGTGATTACGATTGTACTCAATGTCCACTACCACACATGTGTTATCCTCCTGCAGCTTCACCCTCATTCTTGCATTGCAGCCTGTCCACTATGATGTTTTGTTTCGCTTCCTGTTAGCCTCTGAAACAGAAGATGTGTGTATCCCTTGGAATGCGCAAACAAAATACTTGTGGTTGTCATCCCCCCCCCGTCTTCCTGATTCCAAAACCAGCGTGTCTGGCGTATCTGTTATAAAATTCCCTTGCTTTCTCTACATCTTTGAGTCGCATCTCTAGTCTTGGTATTAGATAATATGGTAGATCCAGCGTCTGCAGAAAAAGAAAAAATAATCCAAACAACACGTTAAATTGCAGTTTTATGAACTTCTTATCCTGGAGGGAGCAGAAAATTTGCAGATAATACAAGATGCGTATATAAATATTTTTTCTTTCACTTATTTGCGTGTATGATCGCAACTCCGCCGGTGTCTGCTGCTTTCCCTCTAGGATGGGGCACGGGGCGTAATCATAGCAGGATGCAGCAGTGGATCACGAGGAGGAAGGAGGGCTAAAGATGGCCTCTCTCTTGTTTGTGTCCTTTTTGCTTGACGTGGTTGCGGAGGCATTGTGATCCTGGTCTTGGTTTGCTCTGTTGTTTTGTGAAATAATCCATCGACCTTATGCCCCGTACAATTCCGACTTGTAGCAGCAGCAGGATCCAATGGTGGTAGTGTGCAGAGCACTCTCCTCCGTGTGTGTGTTGCTATTGGATTTGTCCTGGGATCCGGTTTAGTTGCTTCGCTTTGGCCTTGATGAGGCACACCAGGACTTGAGCTAACCCCCTCCTCCATCGGCGTGCTTGGGAGTCTGCTGGTGGATACAAAGAATCTGCGGGGGATTTCCGGTGTTACCCAATTAGGTGGAGGCGCAAGGTTGTGCGGATATGGCTATGACCCAGCATCTTGGAAGTCTCCGTGTGTTTCGGGTGTCATCCATTTTTGGTCTGGAGTAGGTTGGTAATGTTGTTCGTGCGTTTAAGGTGTGACCCATTGAGGGGGTGGTGCAACGCATACAGGTTTTGGATTGTGTACTTGCTGCTGGGTACTTCTAAGCTTCTTCATGCGTCTCTCGTCTTGCTGACATAAAAGAAAAAAATGTCTATTAGCACACAAGTTAGATCTGCCTATACCTTTGTAACTAAACTTAGCATTATTCACAGCCTTAACTTCTCATATAAAAGTGGTGTTCATGTACAGATTTTTCCCCTAGGAGAGCCATCACACTATGCACTGAGCTGAGCATCTGCCAATACTTTTGTACCTGAACTGATCACCCTTTACAGAATGAACCACACATCCTGTTAATTCTACACTATTTGATTACTTATATGTACCTGAACTGAGCACTCTCTACAACCCGAATTTCTTGTTTTGCAAAGGGGAAATACTATCTATGGTTAAAAAATTTGAACCTTCATGAGTTTGAATGGTTGGACTGCCAGTGCATGCCAACCTGACCTTCATGTGAGATCACATACATGTTCTATTTTCCTTTTTTTGCACAGAACCAGATACATACCAACCTGAACTCTAGCACACTTACTAGTTGAACTTCACATGGCTTTTCCACATGTGAATGTGAATGCAGGCCTATTTTATAGTGTTTGTAGCCTGGACTGAGGCTCACATACTACCTGAACTTCACAAGCCTGTAAGCAGGAAGATTTTACAATGTTGTTTTCTAGCCTGGACTGAGGCTCAGACACTACCAGAACTTCACATGGTTGTAAACAGGCAAATTTTAAAAAAAGCTTTTGTAGACTGTACTGATGCTCACACACCACCTGAACTTCACATAGCTATAAGCAAATAACAAATAGAAGGAAGAAGTTCAACCATACCCTCGCTAGAAGTTCGGCCAACCTTTTTCCAGCAGCTAATAGGCCACCTTGAGAACAATTCATCGTGGAGGTAGGAGAAGAATTCCATGGCAATCCATGTCTTGCAGAGGGCGCGAAGTTCATCTGCACGAAGCAAGAAGGTCAGAGAAGGCAAGATTGAAGAAGAAGGCAAAATTGGGAGGAAGTTCATGTACTTTTGCCGCTGAATTTGAGGGTGCAGCCGATGCCGCCTCCGCGGAGGAGTTGCTCCGTTGGTTGCGTCGCTCGCCGTAGCTTGCGTCGGGGCCGTCATCTGGTCTGCCAAGGCTCCGGGTGGTGGCGATGGAACGAGGATGCGGCTTCCTGAAGTCCATGGCGGCTTCGCCGCATCCAAGCGATGCGGGTTCCCTCGCACCGGCGTCCACCGTCGCTCACTCGCCCGCGCCGGTGGCCGGCCAGGTGCTGGATACGGATGGGAGGCGGCGGATCCGGCCGGCTAGGAGCTGGGAAGGAGGGGAGGCGGCGGATCCGGCCTACCAGGAGCTGTAGACGGGGGTAGGCGACGGATCCGGCGAAGATTGGCAGCGAGGAGGGGAGGAGGTCGGGGATCGAGGGGAGGAGCGGCGAGGAGGGGGGGTTGGTCGGCTCGGGATCGGGGGATCAGGTGGATCCTATCGGGGCGGCTCGGGATCGGGTGGGATTCTGTCTGGTTGGGCCGGGTAGTTTAGGGAAGTTCAGGAGGAGGTTTATCGGGCCCTATATAGGGCTGCCATGATCCAAATAACAATTCTAATCCTGGGTTAGAATAGTGTTGTCCTATATATATACATATATATATAGTAACACTATTCTAATCCCAGGATTAGAAATAGTTATTTGGATCACGACACGCATATATATAGGGAGCGATCGGATGTTCCCGAACTGCTGAACCGGGCAGCGACAAACAAAAACAAAAGAAGGAAACCCACCCCACCTCCCCCGATCCAGATCCCCCACCTCTCTCCCGCACCTCCTGCCCCCCTCCAGATCCCCCACCTCCCTCCCGCACCTCCTGCCCCAAACCGGCAACGCGCCCGCCACCCTACCCCCAACCAGCGGCGCCGCCGCCACCGGCCAACAGCACCCCCCTCTTTCGAGATCCTCTTCGACGCCACCACACCACCGGCCAACCTCGCGCGCCGATGCCCGCTGGAAACCCCGCGCGCCGCGGCCTCTTACCGAATCCCACCGGCGAAGCTCGCCACAGCAACCACCGCGTTGTTCCTCTCACTGCCGCCTTGGAGACAAACCTCCTAAACCTGCGCCACGGTGGAGCTCGCCTACCCCAACTCCTCTTCTCCACGCATGCCCTTCTTCCTCGCCGGAGCTGATGTGGGCCACCGCATCACCCAGCTAGCCGGGTTCCCCCTCCCCTGCCCCCGTGCCATCCTGGTCGGCCACACTAACCTTCTCATGAGGGCCACCTTGACCTTCGTGGAGGAAGGTTCAACCATGGAGCTTTTCCTAGTGGCGACGTGACGGGACGTGTGACAGCGTGCGTCCATGTAACAACCCGACCTCAAACGGTCAAGTCTCTGTGCTTCAGTGTCATCCCTGGATCGGTAATGCTGCCACACACAGTACTCGAAGGATTTATAACAGAGTAGCAATCACACACTTATTACATCGAATGTCTCAAGAGAGAACTTATTACAATAAAATGGCTTAAGGCCATCTAATGCGATAACAGTGGAAGGCTTTGAAGATAAAGTGAGTCCATCAACTCCAACGGCATAACTGAGCTGCACGGCAATGACCTAATGAACCTTACTCCTCGTCTGAAAAGTCTGCAACATAATACGTTGCTGCCCGAAAACGGGTCAGCACATGGAATATGCTGGCAATATAACACAGTAGAGCATGAACAGAATAATGCTAATACTACATGCATATTTGGCTAGTGGAAAGCTCTAGGGTTATAGTTTTTCCGAAAAGCCAAATTTTCCCTACAACAAAGGAATAGATTTTAGTTTAACTATCATGGTGGTTGAAACATTGAGAAGGTAACCCCAACTCAATCCCAATTAAAGTGATTAACAACCCAACAAATTTAATTAAAAGTGATGAGATACGTGTGATAACCCAAGTACTAGATACTCAAGATTGTCCATAACCGGGGACACGGCTAACCATGATTAGATTTTACATTCTGCAGAGGTATGCGTACTTTTCCCCACAAGACTCGGTCGCCTCCGTTGGATTTCTCGCACTACAAGGTGTTTGAGAAACGGATGACCGAGACATAGTCTTTCAGAAACATTAACTCTCTACTCTGGGTAGACCATACCAAACCTACAAAACCCACTACCTGCTGATCTACCTCTTCAAGAGCTTCACGTAACTTACTTAACTATGTTAGAGCCCATAATAGCTTGTGGCTGCACACGGAAGTTTCTAGCACGAATCATCTCAGTTCCCTTTGAGCCTGGGTGGCGGTCCATAGGAAGATCACACGGGTTCCCCGGGATTTCCAAAAAAATAGATAACATTGGGTTCCCCAGGTGCCTCAATTCACCTAGATGTTTATTTAAGTTGCCACCTTAAGTTGAACCATTAATTAACAATCTCACATCTGTCATGGATTCCACTCAAACCCGAACCACGTCTATGAGCATAGCAAAATAATATAAGCAACACGTAGAAGTAACTCTCAAGGGTTTGATAGTAATAGGGTAATAGGTTCTACCTCAATAACTACTTCCCACCCACAAGTTAATGACATCCTAATCATGCAATGTTTGAGGATTGGAACTAATGCATAAAAACTGGGTATGAAAAGAGTATGATCAATGTGTTACTTGCCTTGCTGACGATCCGCAAAACCTAGGGACTCGTAGTAGCACGCTTCGCACTCCGGGTGTTCTATCGCAAACAAACAATAACATACATAAGCAACAAGCAAAGATGCGCTATCAAAACTCAAATAAAAGTGGTTGACCATAAAGTTCAACTTAAGAACTCCGGTTAGCAAAAAGAATCAAATCAAACGGAGCAACGAAACTCAAACGGCAAAAGAAACAAGATCCATTTACTAATCTAGACCTAGGTCAAATTTTACAGTAGCAAAAACTTGTTCAAGTTGGTTAAACAGAAAGAGGGTTTCGAGACGAAGATCTAGGCGCTTGAATTTCCTGATTCCGACTAACGAGCGAAAAGATAAACAGAAACTAAGATCGGATCAGAAATCACGATCGAGAAAATCGCGGATAAATCTGACAAAAAGAGAACTGACGAATAGACTAACGAACGAGCGTTCGTTAGCTGTTACTAACGGGCGAAAATTGTTCGTTAAAACAAACGTAGGGACGAATGTCCGCTAACTAGAACAACTGAGAAAAACCGGCGAACTGAAAAAAACGGATCTAGGGTTTCTAAAAAAACCCGAACAGTTTAAAAAAAATGGTGGCTCGGAACCGGCGCGGTACCTCTGGCGAGGGCTCCGGCGGGGCGGTCTTGGGTCGCGATGACGACTCGCGGGCGGCGGGGCTCGGCGGCGGCGGCAACCGGCGCCGGCGGCGCTCGGCTGGGGCGGCAGCGGCAAGCGGCGGCGGGTGTGGCTTGGGGCGGCGGTGGCTGCGGTGGTGCTGGTGGTTTGGGGCGGCGGGGTGGCGGCTTATAAAGGGGGCGGGGCGGCGACTTTGGGGAGGGGGCAAGACGCGGCGGAGGCGGAGTCCAGCGCTGACTCCGGTCCGAGCGGCGGCGGGGCGGCGCACGCGCGCGGGGGCGGTGGCGGCTCGGGCCGGCCTGGCTCGGCTGGGCCTTAGGACCAGTCGGGCCTGGGAAACTTTATTTTTAAATAATTACGACGACAGAAATAAAACCCTAGAAAATAAAATAAAAACCTAAAATGCCAAAACAAATTTTCACCGTCTAAATAAAATATTTAGAATGAGATGAACATTTTCTTGGCCCTATAATGCAATTTTGAAATCATGCAATTTTTCTAATGCAAATAAAATCCAAATAAAATCAACTAAATGATTTTAATATTTTTCCTCCAATATTTCAATTATTTTGGAGAAGTCATATTATCTCCTCTCATGTATTTTAATATGAAATATTTTTAGGAAGGAAAAATAATTAAAATCGAAATCCTCGATTCATTATTTGATAAAAATCAAATATGAAAACTGGGGAAATCCCCAGCTCTCTCCGAGGGTCCTTGAGTTTCTTAGGAATTTGAGGATTGCAAAACGAAAATGCAATAAAATATGATATGCATGGATGACCTATGTATAACATTCCAAATTGAAAATTTGGGATGTTACAAACCTACCCCCCTTAAGATGAATCTCGCCCTCGAGATTCACGTTGGCTAGAAAATAGGTGCGGGTGGTCTTTGAGTAGATCATCCTCTCGTTCCCAGGTGGCTTCATCCTCGGTATGGTGGCTCCACTAAACTTTGCAAAACTTGATAACCTTGCTGCGGGTGACTTGGCTGGCAAACTCAAGAATCTTAATTGGCTTCTCCTCATAAGTCAAATCACTTTCCAACTGAATCGCCTCCAAGGATACTGTATCTCTTAACGGTATATCGGCCATCTCAGCATGACACTTCTTCAGCTGCGAAACCTGAAACACATCGTGAACTCCTGACAATCCCTCAGGTAATTCCAACTTGTAGGCAACTTCTCCATCTGTTCTAAAACACGATACGGTCCTACAAATCTTGGGGCTAACTTTCCCTTAACTCCAAAACGTTTCACTCCTCGCAAGGGTGATACTCGCAAGTATGCTCTATCTCCAATTTCATAGGTTACCTCCTTGCGTTTTGAGTCCGCGTAACTCTTCTGCCTGGACTAAGCAATCTTCAGTCTATCGTGAATCAATTTAACCTTCTCTTCAGACTCTTTTATTAAGTCTGGTCCAAACAACTGTCGGTCTCCTACCTCATCCCACATCAACGGCGTTCTGCATCTGCGTCCATACATAGCTTCAAACGGTGTCATCTTCAAACTGACTTGATAGCTATTGTTGTATGAGAAATCTACATATGGCAAATTGTCGTCCCAACTAGCTCCATAATCTAGTGCACTGGCTCTCAACATGTCCTCTAGTATCTGGTTGACTCTCTCGGTCTATCCGTTCGTCTGCGGGTGAAATGTTGTACTGAACTCCAATCTTGTACCCAAGGTCTGGTGTAACTGATGCCAAAACTTTGAAGTAAATTGTGTTCCTCGATCTGATACGATGGTCCTCGGAACTCCATGCAGACATACGATCCTGGACATATATATCTTGGCCAACTTCGCACTCGTATAAGTGGTTTTCACTGGGATGAAGTGAGCCACTTTGGTCAAGCGATCAACTACTACCCATATTGAATCATATCCTGCTTTGGTCCTAGGCAATCTGGTGATAAAGTCCATGCCAAATTTATCCCACTTCCATTCGGTTATCGGCATAGGCTGTAATAGTCCTGCTGGCTTCTGATGCTCTTCCTTCACTCTCTGACATACATCACATACGGCTACGTACTCGGCAATATCCTTCTTCATACCAGTCCACTAGAAACGTTCCTTCAAATCCAAATACATCTTGGTGTTTCCGGGGTGTATCAAGTATGGGAGTCGTGAGCCTCCTGAAGTATTAACTTCCTGATCTCTGGGTTATTGGGCACATAAACTCGATCCTCCAACCATAAGGTATCGTGCTCATCCTCACGAAAACCTTTGACTTTCCTTTGCCCATCTTTTCCTTTATCTCAACAATCTCTTTGTCATCCTTCTGAGCTTCTGAATCTTGCCCAACAATGTAGACTGAACCTTGATTGTTGCAACGAAACCTCTTGGAACAATCTCCAACTGAAGTTCCATGATATCCTCTTCTAACTCCTTCGGCAATCCCTTACTTTCAAGGGTATTAGCATAACTCTTTCGGCTCAAAGCGTCTGCTACGACATTGGCCTTTCTGGGATGATAGTGTAGCTTCATATCGTAATCCTTTATAAGCTCCAACCATCTCCTCTGTCTAAGGTTCAGCTCCTTTTGTGTGAAAATGTACTTCAAACTCTTATGATCCATGTACACATCACAACGGTTTCCAATAAGGTAATGTCTCCATGTCTTCAATGTATGCACTACGGCTGCTAGCTCCAAATCATGTGTGGCATAGTTCAACTCATGAGGTTTTAGTTGCCGTGAATCATATGAAACAACTCTTCTATCCTGCATAAGTACACATCCAAGTCCTAAGCGAGAGGCATCGCAATACACATGGAAATCCTTATGTATAACTGGCAGTGTCAGCACTGGGGCTGTAGTCAAACGTTTCTTCAACTCCTGGGAACTTGCCTCACAATCTTCTGTCCATTTAAACTTAGTATCCTTCTTCAATAGTTCAGTCATTGGCTTCGCAATCTTGGAAAAATTCTCAATGAATCTCCGGTAGTATCCTGTGAGTCCAAGGAAACTACGGATCTCGCTAACTGAAGTGGGTGCCAACCATTCAGTGACTGACTCAACCTTGTTGGGGTCCACTGCTATTCCTTCCCCTAATATAACATGACCAAGGAATCCGACTTCCTTCAACCAAAATTCGCATTTGCTAAACTTAGCATACAACTGGTGTTCCCTGAGATTCTCGAGAACTAAGCGCAAATGCTCCTTGTGCTCCTCTTCATTCTTCGAGTATACCATAATATCATCTATAAACACCACAACAAACTTGTCCAAATATTCCATGAACACCTTGTTCATCATGCTCATGAAATAGGCAGGGGCGTTAGTCAGTCCAAACGACATGACCGTATACTTGTATAATCCATACCGCGTGGTGAACGCTGTTTTGGTATATCCTTCTCTCGAATCTTCAACTGATGGTATCCTGATCGCAAATCGATCTTTGAGAACACTTTAGCTCCTTGCAGCTGATCAAACAGATCGTTGATCATCGGTAGTGGATATTGTTCTTAATCGTCACTTCATTCAAGGCTCGATAATCAACAACCATCCTTAGGGATTTATCCTTCTTCTCAACCAAAAGTACTAGGGCTCCCCAAGGTGACGAACTTCTTCGAATGTAACCTTTCTCCAATAACTCCTTGATCTATTTCTTAATTTCCTCCAGATCATTTGCGGGCATCCGATAGGGTCTCTTGGATATTGGCCCTATACCTGGCAATAGCTCTATCAAAAACTCAATGTCTCTATCCGGTGGCATGCCTGGTAACTCCTTTGGGAAAACATCCGGGTACTCCTTCACTACAGGCACTTCCTCCTGAACAACTCCCATGAGGGCATTCACTTGGCTCCTCCTAGGCACATGCCTAGATACATACTTAATCCTTTTTCACTCCGCGGTGGTTAGATAAATCGACTTACTAGCACAGTCAATTCTTCCTCCATACTTTGACATCCAGTCCATACCTAATATCACAACCAATCCTTGTGACTCCAAGATATTTAGGTCGGACGGAAAAACATGTGTACCAATGGTTAAGGATATCTGGTCGCACCATCGGCTAGCCATGTACTCTGCTCCGGGTGAACTCACTAGGAGAGGGGTCCTAAGGGTTTGGGTTGGTAGTTTAAACTTATCCAAGAATCCCCTTGATATGTATGAATGCAATGCACCAGTGTCAAAAAGAACAAGAGCGGTAAATGACTTAACCAAAAACTTACCTATTACCTCGTCCGGCTGCTCTTCAACCTCCTCCACGTTAACGTGGTTCACTTGTGCTTTGTTGAATGGATTAGGCTTCTTCCCCGAGCTCCCATTTCCGTTTCCATTCCTTCCTTCAGGGAAATCATTGGCATAGTGCCATGTCTTCCCGCACTTAAAGCAAGTAACTTGACTTAGATCTCTTTTGGAGGGGGTGGCCGGGTTGGAATGGTTCTGATTGTTGTTAGCTCTGTTCCCATTCCCATTCTTAGCACCATTGTGGTCATCCGATCCCCCTCCAGCGCGGTTGTGACCTCCATGGTTATGAACTAGTCCTCCCGAGTTCGGGGTTAGGCGAGGCTTCTGCTGAGCTCCTGAGTTATACTTCCCTTGTCCGTACTTCCTCTTACGGCTCTCAATCTGCTGCTACTTTCCTTCAATCATAAGAGCCTTCTCTACCAACTCCTGGTAGTTGTTGAAGGTTGCCACCATCAACTGCATGCTCATCTCGTCATTCAGCCCTTCCATAAACTTCTCCTGCTTCGCGACATCTATGGCCACATCATCAGGGGCATAGCGTGATAACTTGCTAAACTCATCCGCGTATTCAGCCACAATACGGTTCCCCTGGCGTAAGTTGCGGAACTCCCGCTTCTTCATCTGCATAGCTCCGGTTGAGACATGGGATGTGCGGAAAGCTTGCTGAAACTGGTCCCATGTCACCGTGGCTATGGGGTATGTGACAGTGTAATTCTCCCACCATGATGCTGCTGGTCCATCCAACTGATATGCGGCAAAACACACCTTCTCAGCATCAGTGCATCCTAAAGTGGTTAACTCCCTTCCAATCCTGCGGAGCCAATCATCTGCAACTATAGGCTCGGTGCTACTGGAAAACACCGGCGGTTGTAACCTTAGAAAGCGGGCTAGGTTGTCCACTGGTAGCGGGTTGTTGTTGTTGCCCTGGTTCTGAACTAGCAATTGCATCAAAGTATTCTGCTGCTGGATCAACTGGGTGAGCTCCGGTGGGAAAAAATAACCGGGGTCACGTCTCGGAGGCATCTGATGGGTTTAGATGGAAGAGATCAGAATAGAAAAGGGGTCTAATGAGAAAGCACTACCCATATGCACATGAGACAAACACAATCATTTCACTCAATCAATCATGCAAGGGCATACAAGCGGTCTGGAACTATCGCAAAAGTGCTCAACTACTACTAAATACATGGGGGGAAATACTGCTAATATATGGTGCTCCTCTAGAAATTTTGATCGGTGGAAGACTCCATAATATCTGCTCCAGCTTCGTCTTCAAAGTCATCATCACTTGGATCGGAATCGGTGTCGTCGATGATGATGTAGTTGTCTGGGCAAGTGGAATCATCATCTTCTACTCCCGGTGCTGGACCTCCCATGAATACTTCGATCTTCTTAACCAGGTCGTCATTCTTCTCCAGTAGTGTCTTGATTTCTTCCTCATATCCATCGCGTGTAAACTTGAGTTCTTCCTCCAGCTCGATGATCCTAGTCTTCGCCTTCTTCAAGTCCATCATGTCCGTGCACATCTGGTTCTCCTGGCGTCGAATGTGTTGGTTTAACTCCTGGATGAAAGCTGCAATGGATCTATCCTTCTTGGTGTTGATACTTCCCATTGCTCGTCTCGGCGCCCACATATTTGGTAGATAGTGTCCTTAAGTTCCCTGTTGTAGACTTCTCCAATGCGTCCCATGGTAATGTGGGCTGCCATGCTCTTGCCTACACTCCAGGTGGGTGCTTCGAAAGAAAATTCTATGGGTTTAGAAGTTGGCGAGAACGTCCTTCCTGGAACTTGTACTTGAATCATCCAGCGCTCCTCTTCTGGCAAGGTAGTGTTGTATGTCCCGGTGAAGCTTGGTATTCCAATGTTCAAGTACCTAGTGACTTCCTTCAAGTGGCATCCAAAAGGTGTGTCTTCATCCGGTTGGGCAAACTAGTTCTTCATCTCCGTCATCCTAAAGAGTAGAAATTGAAGAGGAGTCAGAAATGAGAAGAGAAGTGTGACCTATGGTTTAGCTTAGTGGTCGTGTCCTACACTAAGCATGTGCTCTGATACCATCTTGTAGTGACCCGACCTCAAACGGTCAAGTCTCTGTGCTTCAGTGTCATCCCTGGATCAGTAATGCTTACACACATAGTACTCGAAGGATTTATAACAGAGTAGCAATCACAAACTTATTACATCGAATGTCTCAAGAGAGAACTTATTACAATAATATGGCTTTGTCACAGCCCTAGAATTGGTTGCAGATAGTTGCATCAGTGAGCATCATGCATCCTATTATTTTCAAGAAACTTGAAATGAGGAAATTGAAAGCCTCAGAAATCATTTTAAAAGAAGGGCAAGAACCCTTTAAATTGCATTCATTGTTTCCGAAATGACTTCATAAATGTTTGATAATTTTGGCAAGGCTTTGAGACCAAACCAAAAATAGTGAACATTTTTGAAGGAATTATTCTAGGACTTTGAAATTAAATCAATAAGTATTTGAGTTTTGGATTATATTCATTTTTATAGAATATAATTCAAAAGGCCCTGGAATTACTTATGTGCCTCTGGAAAAGTCCATAATGGCAACATAAAAATATTCAAAAGGTTTTGCCCTGTCTTGAATTTATTTTGAATTTTGAATCAGTGGCAAAATGAATAAATAAAAACAAAACAAAACAAAAATAAAACAGAGCAGAGGCCTACCTAGAGCCCACTCACCTGTGGCCTGGCACTATTGCTGGCGGCCCAGCCCACCAGGCAACATGCCAGTCATCACCTTCCTCCCGCCAGTGTGCACTGTGTGTGGCGCACGCACAGGAGGCGAGTGTAGCGACCAGACCTCAAACAGTCTAATCTCTGTGCCCCGGTGTCATCCCTGGATTAGTAATGCTGACACCACACAGTACTCGGAGGATTTATAGCAGAGTAGCAATCACACACTTATTACATCGAGTGTCTCAAAAGAGAACTTATTACAATAAATATGGCTTAAGGCCATCTAATAACGATAACAACGGAAGACTTGGAAGATAAGTGAGTCCATCAACTCCAACGGCATCACTGAGTATAGAACCACGACCTAAAACTCCTTAATCGTCATCTGAAAAGTCTGCAAGATTAACGTTGCAGCCCGAAAACAGGTCAGCACATGGAATATGTAGGCAAGGTAACACATAGAGAGGAATGGAATGAAACAGCTATACTATATGCATATTTGGCTGGTGGAAAGCTGTATGGTTACTATTTTGCGTAAAGCCAATTTTTCCCTACTGCAAAGGAATAAATTTAATTACTATCATGGTGGTTGTTAAACATTGAGATTGGTTGACAGCATTCTCAATCCCAATTAAGCATCATCATTAAACATAACCCAACAAAATTAGTTTAGAGTAACATGTTGAGATTCACATGAAAATCTAGGTACTAGATACTCAAGATGTCCATAACCGGGGACACGACTAACCATGATTAGTTTGTTACACTCTGCAGAGTTTTGCGCACTTTTCCCCACAAGACTCGATCGCCTCCGTTTGTTTTCTCGCACTACATGGTGTTTGAGAAGATGGATGACCGAGACACAGCCTTTAAGAAAGGCTAGCACCTTATGATCAGGTAGACCGTACCACCTACATCCCCTACATCTGGTAGTCTACCACTGTAAGAGTTCGCATGACTTAGTCAACTATGCTAGAGCCCATAATAGCTTGTGGCTGCACACGGAAGTTTCTAGTATGAATAATCTCATGATCCCTTTGAGCCTGGGTGGCGGTCCAAAAGAAAACGGGCAAGTCCTGGAATACCCAGGTGCCTCAATCCACCCAGATGTGTGTTTAAGTTGCCACCTTAGATAAACCATTAATTAACAATATCACATCTGTCATGGATTTCACTCACCCAATCCACGTCTACTAGCATAGCACGGCATAATAAGCAAACGTAGAAGTAACTCCCAAAGGTTTGATAATAAACAGGTAATAGGTACTACCTCATCTACTTCCCATCCCACAATTTAATTAGGTCCTAATCATGCAATGTGTGAGGATTGATCTAATGCAATAAAACTGGGTAGTAGAAAAGGTATGATCAAAGTGTTACTTGCCTTGCTGATGATCCGGGAAACCTAACGATTCGAAGTAACAGGCGGCGCACTCCGGATACTCTATCGCAAACAAACAAACAAGCATACAATAAGTACTCATCTAATGCACAGGTAAAACTCACATAAGATATCTAACCAGAAGGTTCAACTTAAGAACTCCGGTTGGCAAAAAGAATCAAATCGAACGAAGCAACGAAAGTCAAGCGACGAAAGAAAACAACTTCGTTCTAGTAATCTGGATCTAGGGCAAGTTTTACAGTAGCAAAATCTTGTTTAAGTTGGTTAAACGGATAGAGGGTTTCGAGAGAAAACTCTAGGCGCTTGAATCGCCTGATTCCGATAAATGAGCGAAAAGTTATACTAAAACGAAAATCGGATCAGGAATCGCGATCAGAAAAATCGTGGATTTAATCCGAGAAAAGAAAACGACGAACGGATTAACGAACGAACGTTCGTTATCCAGATCTAAACGATGAACGTGTTTGTTTAAACGAACAAACGAGCGAACGCTCGCTATTTAACCTAAACCGAAAAAAACCGATCTAAAAAAACGAAAACTAAAAAAACTGAAAAAAAAAAACCGACGGAAAACCGTTCGGTTTTCTAAAAAAAACTGGCGGCGCGGACTATGAGCCGGCGGCGAACCTCGGCGGGCGTGCGGCGGGGCGGCGGGGCGGCGAGCGGCGCGGCGGGGCGGCGGCGGCAGGGCTGGGGCGGGGCGCTAGGGCGGGGTGCTGGGCTAGGGTTCCCTCCCCCCCGGGGGGTGGGCCGGCTTATAAAGCCCCTACGGGCCGGGAGTCCTAGTCGGACACGGCCCGTAGGTCGGTTCCCCCTTTTTTTAAATAGTTACGCTCGGAAGAAAAATAAAAAGAAATACTAAACGGGCACCAAAAATCCCGAAATAAATTTTCCCGGGCTTCTAAAATCAAGACCGACAAAGTGAACATTTATTTGGGCCCTAAATGCAATTTTGAAAAACGCACATTTTTCCTAAATTCAAATAAAACATCGAAAAACTCCGAAATAAAATCTTATTTGATTTTATTATTAAATCCTCAATATTTCTCTATTTTGGGAAAGTCATTTTATTCCCTGTCTCATATTTTTGTAATAGAAATAATTGATCATAAAATAAATAAAATCAAATGATCCTATTCTCAAAATTTGAGAAAACTCAAATATGAAAATAACGAAATCCCCAACTCTCTCCGTGGGTCCTTGAGTTGCGTAGAATTTTCTAGGATCAACCAAAATGCAAAATAAAATATGATATGCAATGATGATCTAATGTATAACATTCCAAATTGAAAATTTGGGATGTTACAAACCTACCCCCCTTAAGATGAATCTCGCCCTCGAGATTCGGGTTGGCTAGAAAATAGGTGAGGGTGGTCTTTGAGCAAATCTTCCTCTCGTTCCCAGGTGGCTTCATCCTCTGAGTGGTGGCTCCACTGAAGTTTGCAAAACTTGATAACTTTGCCGTGGGTAACTCGGCTGGCAAACTCGAGAATCTTGACTGGCTTCTCCTCATAGGTCAAATCGTTATCCAACTGTATAGTTTCCAAAGGCACTGTATCTCTCAATGGTATGTCAGCCATCTCCGCGTGACACTTCTTCAGCTGAGAAACGTGGAACACATCATGAACTCCTGACAATCCTTCAGGCAATTCCAACTGGTAGGCCACTTCTCCCATACGCTCCAAAACTTGGTATGGTCCTACAAATCATGGCGCTAACTTCCCTTTAACTCCAAAATGCTTTGTTCCCTGAAGTGGAGATACTCGAAGATAAGCTCTATCTCCCACTTCGTAAACTGTCTCCTTGCATTTAGAATCTGCATAACTTTTCTCTCTGGACTGGGCTACCTTGAGCCTATCGCGAATCAATTTCACCTTCTGTTCAGACTCTTTAATCAAGTCAGGTCCAAACAACTGGCGGTCTCCAACTTCGTCCCACGACAGTGGTGTCCTGCACCTCCTTCCGTACAAAGCTTCGAAAGGGGCCATCTTCAAACTGGTTTGGTAACTGTTGTTGTAAGAGAACTCAGCATATGGCAGATTGTCGTCCCAACTAGATCCATAATCTAGCGCACAAGCTCTCAGCATATCCTCCAAAATCTGATTGACTCTCTCGGTCTGTCCATTTGTCTGTGGATGAAAAAGCTGTACTGAATTCTAGCCTGGTACCCAAAGTTTCGTGCAACTGCTTCCAGAACATTGAGGTAAACTGGGTTCCTCTATCAGATACGATACTCCTCGGAACTCCATGCAGACATACTATTCTGGTCATGTATATCTTTGCCAACTTAGCACTGGTGTAAGTGGTCTTTACTGGGATGAAATGAGCTACTTTCATCAATCGATAAACTACAACCCAAATTGAGTCATAGCCTGAACGAGTCCTGGGCAAACCCGTGATAAAATCCATGCCTAGCTTATCCCACTTCCATTCGGCTATCAGCAATGGTTGTAACAATCCTGCTGGCTTCTGATGCTCTGCCTTTACTCTCTGGCATACATCACAAACTGCTACATACTCCGCATATCCTTCTTCATTCCGGTCCACTAGAAAATATCCTTCAAATCCAAATACATCTTGGTATTTCCTGGGTGAATCGAATACGGTGAAACATGTGCCTCTTGCAAAATCAACTTCCTGATCTCCGGGTTATTGGGCACATAAACACGGTCTTCAAACCATAGGGTATCGTGCTCATCCTCACGAAATCCTTTAGCTTTTCCTTTGCTCAGGTTCTTCTTTATAGCGGCAACCTCTTTGTCAGTCTTCTGAGCTTTCCTGATTTTATCCATCAAGGTTGACTGAATCTCCAATGCTGGTACATAGCCTCTCGGAACTATTTCCAAACATAGTTCACGAAGATTTTCTGCTAACTCCTTGGGTATTTCTCCCGTCATTAACGTATTGACATGGCTCTTACGGCTTAATGCGTCAGCTACTACATTAGCCTTTCCGGGATGATAATGTAATTTCATATCATAATCTTTGATAAGCTCCAACCATCTCCTTTGTCTGAGATTCAACCCCTTCTATGTGAAAATGTACTTCAAACTCTTATGATCCATGTACACCTCACAATGGTTTCCAATGAGGAAATGTCTCCATGTTTTCAAAGCATGCACTACGGCTGCTAACTACAAATCATGCATAGCATAATTCAACTCATGGGGCTTCAGTTTTCTTGAGGCATATGAAACAACTCTCCCTTCCTGCATAAGCACTGCTCCAAGTCCTCTACGTGAAGCGTCGCAGTACACCTCATAATCTTTGGTCTGGCCTGGCAAAATCAACAATGGTGAGGTAACCAAGCGTTTCTTCAACTCCTGAAAACTAGCCTCACACTCCTCTGTCCATATGAACTTGGTATCTTTCTTTAAGAACTCAGTCATAGGCTTTGCAATCATTGAGAAATTCTCAATAAATCTCCGGTAGTATCCTGTGAGTCCAAGAAAACTCCGGATCTCTCCAACTGTTGTTGGGGCTTCCCACTTGGTCACGGTTTCAACTTTAGCGGGATCTACTGCTATACCTTCTCCGGATATAACGTGTCCGAGGAATCCTACTTCTTTCAACCAAAACTCGCACTTGCTGAACTTGGCATATAATTGGTGTTCTCTGAGGTTTCCCAGTACCAAACGCAAATGCTCCTTATGCTCCTCTTCATTCTTCGAATAAACCAGGATATCATCAATGAACACTATGACGAACTTATCCAAAAACTCCATAAACACTTTGTTCATCATGTTCATAAAGTAGGCAGGCTCGTTAGTCAGACCAAATGACATAACGGTATACTCATACAGCCCATACCTAGTGGTAAAAGCTGTCTTCGGAATATCCTGTTCTCGAATCTTCAACTGGTGGTATCCTGGTCACAGATCGATCTTGGAAAATACCTTAGCTCCTTGCAATCGATCAAACAGATCATTGATCATTGGTAGTGGGTACTTGTTCTTGATCGTTACTTCGAAAATCCTCGATAATCAACAACCATCCTTAACGATCCATCCTTCTTCTCCACTAGAAGTATTGGCGATCCCCAAGGTGAAGAACTTGAGCGAATATATCCCTTATCTAGTAACTCCTTAATCTGCTTCTTAATTTCCACCAAATCCTTTGCTGGCATCCTATAAGGTCTCTTTGATATTGGCCCAGTGCCGGGCAATAGCTCAATCAAGAACTCAATATCTCTATCCGGTGGCATGCCTGGCAACTCTTCTGGAAATACATCAGGGAAATCCCTTACCACTGGTACTTCCTCCTGCACAACTCCTATTAGGAAATTTACTTGGGTCCTCTTTGGCACATGCCGGGATACATACTTGATCCTTCTCCCTTCTGGTGTGGTAAGAAAAATTGACTTACTAGCACATTCAATATTCCCTTCATACTTTGATAACCAATCCATGCCTAATATCACATCCAATCCTTGAGATTCCAATACTATTAGGTCTGAGGGAAAAACATAGTTACCAATCCTTAATGGTAACCGATCACACCATAGACTAGCCACATACTCTGCTCCGGGCGAGGTTACTAACATGGGTGACCTAAGGGCTTGGGTTGGTAGGTTATACTTATCCACAAATCCCCTTGAGATGTATGAATGCGATGCACCAGTATCAAAAAGAACGAGTGCAGTAAATGACTTAACCAAAAACTTACCTATTACTTCATCGGGCTGAGCTTCAACCTCCTCCATGCTAACGTGGTTCACCTGTCCCTTGTTGAAAGGGTTCGGCTTCTTCCCAGAACTTCCATTGCCATTTTGGCCTTCAGGACATTCATTGGCATAATGTCCGGTCTTCAAACACTTATAGCAAGTGACTTGGCTCAAATCCTTCTTGGCTGGGGTTGAGGGGTTGGTGCGGTTCTGGCCGTTGCTTCCTCCATTGCCATTACCATTCTTGGTGCCATTGTGATTGTGCGAGCTACCTCCTCCATGGGTATGCTGAAAATGTCCTCCCGGTCTAGGGGTAAAACGTGGCTTCTGCTGAGCTCCTGAATTGTACTTTCCTTGTCCATAATTCCTCTTGCGATTCTCAATTTGCTGATGCTTCCCTTCAATCATAAGAGCACGATCTACCAACTCCCGGTAGTTATTGAAGGTGGCTACCATCAACTGCATGCTCAACTCATCATTGAGTCCTTCCAAAAACTTCTCTTGCTTAGCTGCATCCGTAGCGACGTCATCTAGGGCATAATGTGCTAACTTACTAAATTTCTCCACATATTGGCCAACTGTCCTTCCTCCTTGGCGCAAGTTGCGAAAATCACGCTTCTTCATGGCCATAGCTCCTGCTGAAACATGGGCAGTACGGAAAGCCTGCTGAAACTGGTCCCATGTGACAGTGTCTACTGGGAAAGTGGCTGTGAAATTCTCCCACCATGATGCTGCGGGTCCTTCTAACTGATGTGCGGCAAACTTCACCTTCTCCGCATCTGTGCATCCTGCTGTGGTCAACTCCCTAGCTATCTTGCGGATCCAATCATCTGCTACTATCGGCTCGGTGCTACTGGAAAACACCGGCGGATTTAGCCTAAGAAAACGGGCCAAGTGGTCAACAGGTGGTGGTGGTGGTGGTGGGTTGTTGTTGTTGTTCCCCTGATTCTGATTCTGGACTAGCAACTGCATCAATGTGTTCTGCTGCTGGATCAACTGGGTGAGCTCTGGTGGGAAAGGAAAACTGGGGTCACGTCTCGGAGGCATCTGAGGGTTTAGAAAAGATGAGATATAAGAATAGAGATGGTCTAAAGAGAAAACACTACCCATATGCACATGAGGCAAAAGCAAACAATTCACTTCAATCAATCAAACAAAGGCATACAATCAATCTAACTATCGCAAAAGTGCTCGGGCTACTATATTTACATGGTGGACTACTACTACTGATGAGGTGGTCTATTAGAAATATTCTACGGTCATTGACTCCATAATATCTGCTCCTGCTTCATCAACATAGTCATCATCGCTACTATCTGCTTCCGAGTCGGTGTCGTCGATGATGATGTACTCTTCCGGGCTGATCTCCTTGGGTTCTTCGTCTTCATCTACGGGTGTCGGGCCTCCCATAAATATTCCAATCTTCTTGATCAGGTCGTCATTCTTCTCCAACAATACTTCAATTTCCTCTTCATAATCTTCACGTGTAGCCTTGAGTTCTTCCTCCAGTTCATTGGTTCTAGTCTTAGCCTTCTTCAGATCTATCATGTCGGCACACATCTGGTTCTCCTGGCGTCGAATGTGCTGGTTTAATTCCTGGATAAAAGCTGCGATTGATCTATCCTTCCTGGTGCTAATCATCTCCCAGTGTTCATCTCGGCGCCCACAAATCTGGTAGATAGTATCCTTGAGATCCTTGCGGTAGACTTCTCCAATGCGTCCCATGGCGATGTGAGCTGCCATGCTCTTTCCTAGACTCCAAGTTGGTGCATCAAAAGAAAACTCTATGGGCTCAGTGACTGGCATAAACGTTCTTCCTGGAAATTGAACTTGAATCATCCAGCGCTCTTCTTCAGGTAAAGTGGCGTTGTAGGTTCCCGTGAAGCTTGGTACTCCTATGTTCAGGTGTCTAGTGACTTCCTTCAAGTGTCGTCCAAAGGGTGTATCCTCATCCGGTTGTGTGAACTTGTTCCTTGCATCCGCCATACTAAAGAGTAGAAAAGATGAGAAGTCAGAAGAGAAGAGAGTGATCTAGGTCTGCAGCTTACTGGTCGTGTCCTACAGTCAGCGTGTGCTCTGATACCATCTCTGTAGCGACCAGTCCTCAAACAGTCTGATCTCTGTGCTCCGGTGTCATCCCTGGATCAGTAATGCTGACACCACACAGTACTCGGAGGATTTATAGCAGAGTAGCAATCACACACTTATTACATTGAGTGTCTCAAAAGAGAAATTATTACAATAAATATGGCTTAAGGCCATCTAATAACGATAATAGTGGAAGGCTTGGAAGATAAGTGAGTCCATTAACTCCAACGGCATCACTGGGTATAGAACCACGACCTAAAACTCCTTAATCGTCGTCTGAAAAGTCTGCAACATTAACGTTGCAGCCCGAAAACGGGTCAGCACATGGAATATGCTGGCAAGGTAACACATAGAGTAATGGAATGAAACAGCTATACTATATGCATATTTGGCTGGTGGAAAGCTCTATGGTTACTGTTTTGCGTAAAGCCAATTTTTCCCTACTGCAAAGGAATAAATTTAATTACTACCATGGTGGTTGTTAAACATTGAGAATGGTTGACAGCATTCTCAATTCCAATTAAGCATCATCATTAAACATAACCCAATAAAATTAGTTTAGAGTAACATGTTGAGATTCACATGAAAATCCAGGTACTAGATACTCAAGATGTCCATAACCGAGGACACGGCTAACCATGATTAGTTTGTTACACTCTGCAGAGGTTTGCGCACTTTTCCCCACAAGACTCGATCGCCTCCGTTTGTTTTCTCGCACTACATGGTGTTTGAGAAGACGGATGACCGAGACACAGCCTTTCAGAAACGCTAGCACCTTACGATCGGGTAGACCGTACCACCTACATCCCCTACATCTGCTAGTCTACCATTGTAAGAGTTCGCATGACTTAGTCAACTATGCTAGAGCCCATAATAGCTTGTGGCTGCACACGGAAGTTTCTAGTATGAATAATCTCATGATCCCTTTGAGCCTGGGTGGCGGTCCAAAAGAAAACAGGCAAGTCCTGGAATACCCAGGTGCCTCAATCCACCCAGATGTGTGTTTAAGTTGCCACCTTAGATAAACCATTAATTAACAATCTCACATCTGTCATGGATTTTACTCACCCAATCCATGTCTACTAGCATAGCACGGCATAATAAGCAAATGTAGAAGTAACTCCCAAAGGTTTGATAATAAACAGGTAATAGGTACTACCTCATCTACTCTCCATCCCACAATTTAATTAGGTCCTAATCATGCAATGTGTGAGGATTGATCTAATGCAATAAAACTGGGTAGTAGAAAAGGTATTATCAAAGTGTTACTTGCCTTGCTGATGATCCGGGAAACCTAACGATTCGAAGTAATAGGCGGCGCACTCCGGATACTCTATCGCAAACAAACAAACAAGCATACAATAAGTACTCATCTAATGCACAGGTAAAACTCAAGTAAGAGATCTAACCAGAAGGTTCAACTTAAGAACTCCGGTTGGCAAAAAGAATCAAATCGAACGAAGCAACGAAAGTCAAACGGCGAAAAAAAACAACTTCGTTCTAGTAATCTGGATCTAGGGCAAGTTTTACAGTAGCAAAATCTTGTTTAAGTTGGTTAAACGGATAGAGGGTTTCGAGATGAAACTCTAGGCGCTTGAATCGCCTGATTCCGATAAACGAGCGAAAAGTTATACTAAAACGAAAATCGGATCAGGAATCGCGATTAGAAAAATCACGGATTTAATCCGAGAAAAGAAAACGACGAACGGATTAATGAACGAATGTTCGTTATCCAGTCTAAACGATGGACGTGTTCGTTTAAATGAACAAATGAGCGAACGCTCGCTATTTCACCTAAACCGGAAAAAAACCAATCTACAAAAACGAAAAAAAACTGACGGAAAACCGTTCGGTTTTCTAAAAAAACCGGCGGCGCGGACTACGAGGCGGCGACGAACCTCGGCGGGCGTGCGGTGGGGCGGCGGCTCCGGCGGGCGGCGCGGCGGCGGCGCGGCGGGGCGACGGCGGCGGCGCACAGGCGGCGGCGGCGGCGGGGCTAGGGCAGGGCGCTAGGGCGGGGTGCTGGGCTAGGGTTTCCCCCCCCCCCCCCGGGGGTGGGCCGGCTTATAAAGCCCCTACGGGCCGGGAGTCCTAGTCGGACACGGCCCGTAGGTCGGTTCCCCCCCTTTTTTTAATAGTTACGCTCAGAAGAAAAATAAAAAAATACTAAACGGACTCCAAAAATCCCGAAATAAATTTATTTGGGCCCTAAATGCAATTTTGAAAAACGCACATTTTTCCTAAATTCAAATAAAACACAGAAAAACTCCAAAATAAAATCTTATTTGATTTTATTATTAAATCCTCAATATTTCTCTATTTTGGGAAAGTCATTTTATTCCCTCTCTCATATTTTTGTAATAGAAATAATTGATGATAAAATAAATAAAATCAAATGATCCTATTCTCAAAATTTGAGAAAACTCAAATATGAAAATAACGAAAGCCCCAACTCTCTCCGTGGGTCCTTGAGTTGCGTAGAATTTTCTAGGATCAACCAAAATGCAAAATAAAATATGATATGCAATGATGATCTAATGTACAACATTCCAAATTGAAAAATTGGGATGTTATAGCGAGGGCCACCTCCTGCTTGCCACCTCCCGAGCGTCCCCGTGCCCATCCGCGTCGCTTGGGAGGTGCCCCGCATCCCCCTCTGCCTTTCCCCTCACCCTGGAACTCTCTCCCTCTCCTCTAGCCCCCTGCCCGAGGACGCCCGAGAGCGCTCCGTCGCCGTCGTTCACTGCCACCACGTCAACCGAGCTCCCCTCGTCCTCTACTTTGTCCAACGGGCTCGCCTCGACGCCGTGGATCACCAAGATGAAGCAAGTGCTCGCGGGATGCCTGAAACGTCGCCATCGAGCTCATCGTCGTCCTCTGCCCCGACAATCGCCGCCCTTCGATTCGCCGCCTCCGAGGCTTCCCCGACCTCGCTGGGCTTCTCTGCGAGTCCTCTGTGAGCTGCTCTTCTGTTCGCCCCTTTCCCCATCGCCTCGCACGCCCCCTAGCGCTAGCGCCGCCGTGCCCGAAGCTCACCACCGCCCAGTCATGTCGCCGTCGTGGCCACCGTCACCTCGAGCCGCAACCAAGCACACTACCGTGCTCAAAGCAATGCCAGAAGCCCAAAACCCACACCCACTACTCCTGCCGTCCACCGCATCCCCGTCTTCGTCGTGGCCGAACTCCGGCCGCCGCCTCTATGCTCGTCGTCGTCGTTTCCAGCGACCCCGAGGCCTCCCGATCGCTCTGCTAGACGCGGTCCAGCGCGGGCTACCTTCTGGTGGTCTCCGCGCGTCCAGCCGCCGCTCGTAGCGCAAATCCGGCGAGTTGCCGCCGTGGTTTTGGTCGCCGTCGGCCGAACTCCAGCGACTGCCGACGTGGCCATCATTAGCACTAAGCCCTGCCAGCTAACCACCCCATAGCCACTAACAGTGGGCCCCGCGTCGAGTCAAAGCACGAGTCAACGCGGGACTAGTGCCTCTGTCACTGACCTGTTGGCCCGACAGGTCAGGTTTGACCTGGACTGGGTCAGTTGACATGCTGACGTCACTGTTGACCTTGCTGACGCCATAAAGCTTTTCTGGCATTTTCAATAACCAGGAAATTCCAGAAAATAGTTAAAACTTCAAAAAATCATAGAAAATAATCTATAACTCCAATGGAAATAATTTATATATGAAAAATGATTAGAAAAATCCAAAGAATCTGTTTGTTACATGTTCATGCATGTTTGAGCAAGTTTACTCCACTGATTAGGATAAAACATGATTAAGGTAAATTTGAAAAATAGGTTTGGAGTTGGAATTTGATGTAGTTTGAATTTCACTTCAATTAAAATGACTTGCTGTTGCATTAGCTCAATTCAGTACCTTAATATGTAATATCATTCATTTGCTTGTGCATTGCATTAATTGAATGTTGTTTATGTTCCTTTGCCGGTAATTGTCCCCTCTCAGTAGACGTGTTTCGACAATGAGTTCGACGACACCGATGAATAGTTATACTATCTTTAGAAGTGCCAGGCAAGAAAAACTCCCTTGTTCATTCTGATACAATCCCACTCTCTCGCTCCTGCTCTCTTTTACTGCATTAGGACAACAATGATTCAACTGTTACATGTTGCGGTAGTTGAACCCCTTTCCTCTGCATGACCTGTCATTGCCACAGTAAATAGATGAAACCCACTAACATGAGTAGGAGTTGTTTGAGACCTGATGTGCCTACTCATTCATGCTTGTTTGTCATGCCTGCTATTGCCTAGAGTTGTGTCAGGTCTGATTCATCGAGGATGAATTGGAAAGTTGTGAACATGTCCTTGTGTGTGTGAGCTAAGTGTGTTGAACACGATTTGGTAAAGGTATCGATGAGAGGCCATGTAGGAGTACATGGTGGGTTGTTTCATTGTAACCATCCTTAAGCACCGAGATCTGTATGTGTGATTTAAGAACCAGCTACTACCACGCATTGGGCCCAAAACCAATGGACCCTCTCGGCTTCTTAACCACCCTAGTTCTCTATCCAGGAGTTGCAACTAGTTTCTGGTGTTTATAGGATATGTGTTGGCAGACGTGCGTAGAGCTGACCCTAGGGGTGGGCTCTGATGTGGTAGATACACCGTGGCCGGGCATGCCGGGCGCCCGATTGGTGTCTCGGAACCATGTACACATCGTCCGGGCCGTATGTGGAAACCTGGCCGGACTCCCTGCAGATGTAACCTGGATAGGCGATAAACCTGGACTAGAGACTTGAGTGTTTAGGTAGGCCGTGGCCGACACCCTCGTTGGGCTTCCGCTTGAAGGTTGTCGAGTACATGTCGTGTAAACAGCGGTAAGTGGTGAGAGCATGTGTGAAGAAGTACACCCCTGCAGGGTTAACATCATCTATTCGAATAGCCGCGTCTGCGGTAAAGGACTACTTGGTTGCCTATACAGTTCATAGACAAGTGAAAGTGGATACTCTAAAATGCGCAAGATAAGCGTGAGTGCTATGGATGGCGTTCTCGTAGGGAGACGGGAGCGGATCCATAGTGGTGTATTGATATGGTGAATATGTGGAATCATGTGCGCCACCTCAAAGAGTTGCTTGCTGTCGTAGTTCAGGTTAGCCACTGAGTCAAAGCTGGCTTGCTGCAGTTAAACTCCACTACCCCTTTGTTGATACCGATGCATATGTAGTTAGTTCTGATGTAAGTCTTGCTGGGTACATTTGTACTCACGTTTGCTTAATTTATGTTTTGCAGAGAGACTTCACTCTCGCTAGTAGTTCCACGTGGACTTCGACGTTTAGCTTGATACCTCAGCTATGATCTTGTGCCCTCGGCAGGATCCGGTAGATAGTCAGGCTTCTCAGCCTTTTTTCATTTATAGTTGTGTGTACTCAGACATGTTAAGCTTCTACATGTGCTTTGATTTGTATGCTATGATTGTTGGGTCATGAGACCCATGTTTGTAATATCCCGCTCCTCGGAGCCTAATGAATAAATACTTGAGTCGTAGAGTTATGTTGTGATGCCATGTTGTATTTACACATATCGAGCATATGTTGTGTATGATTGAAATGCTTGGTATGTGTGGGATCCGACGATCTAGTTGTTTATCCTTGGCAGCCTCTCTTATGGGGAAATGTAGTCTAGTGCTCCCATGAGCCATAGTAGTCCGCTACAGCCCGGTTCACCGGAGTCCTGCTAGCCCAACACTACTGCTCAGGACACTTGACTGGCCGGCATGTGTTTCACTTCGTTCCTATGTCTGTCCCTTCGGGGAAATGTCACGCGGTGACATCCGGAGTCCTGTCTATCCTGCTACAGCCCGGGTTCCCCGGAGTCCTGTTAGCCCAGTGCTACATCCCGGATTCACACGCTGTTGGCCGACATGCTCGATGTGATTCATGTATGCCTGTCTCCATAGGTCTGTGCCACTTTGGGTTCACAACTATCCATGTCGGCCTGGGTTCTCTGTCATATGGATGCTAGCGACACTATTATATATGTGAGCCCAAAGGCGCAAACGGTCCCAGGCCAGGTAAGGTGGCACCCGTGGGAATACCATGCGTGAGGCCGCAAAGTGATATGAAGTGTTACATGCTAGATCGGTGTGACTTAGGATCGGGGTCCTGACAGGTTTGGTATCAGAGCCTGACTGCCTATAGGATTACCAAGCCAAACTGGTCGAAGTTGTGTCTAGAAATGCTTTAGTTATGTAGGGGAATTGATTGTGGAAGGGAACGTAAGGCTCTTTTTACTCCTTTACCTTATGCCCTCTGATCTGAGTCATTCTCTTCTCTTATACGGGGATTAAGAATTAGGCCTTCTCATCTATCTATCAGGATGACGTGTTACCAATCCATAGACTTATAGGATTGCTAGTTTCAAGCCTCAGTTCCATTCCTACTACTTCCGTATGTTGACAGTTGATCTCGGAACTTTGATATTGTGATGTTGAGTGGTTATGCCACCATTTTGCAGGATGTCTCAAATCATTTTGAGCATTTATAGCCGTTATGTTTTCCGAGTCATCCTAGGTTTCTACATAGTCTGATGCATTTGCAAATCCATTCTTTCCATTCCCACTGTCCCTTTGGGCCAGATTAACCACACTAACCGGTGTGTTGAGGTACCACTGCCTCAGCATTTATGTTGGAGCTATTATTATGACCCTAGTTGTCTTAGAGAACCTCTCAGTAATCTAGCAATGCTTTGTATCCCAGTGTGATGATTCTGGCCATCATTCTCGAAAGCATCTCGTGGTGCCATTTAGTAGTAGGTATTCTACTCCTGGGTTCCTGACCTAAGATTCACTCTACTTACCTCGTGTTGATAGTGTTTGGTAGTTCCTTTAGGATATTAGTAACCTTTGCGATAGTCCTCGAGGTCCGTGGTACATCGTTCTTCCAACTATCATGAACTACTTATGGCAGAAGTTCCTCGTTGAACCGAAAGATCACAACTAGAGTGCTCTTGGCGAGTTCTCGATTCTGTGTTGTTAATCTGCTAGTCCTTCCTTTTCTCCATGGGTTTTATTCGGAAGAAACATGTTGAACTTGGTTCGACATGCTAATCCATGAATCCACAACTCAAAAAAAATCAGATGTTCTTTGAGTTGTCCCCTTTCAGTTATATTCCGACCTTCATCTATCAATTGATAGTTAGGAATAGCTGTGCATTCGTGTTCATCGATGCCTATTATTCTTGCGGTCCGTCGAGCCGTTCTATTTCTGAATGACTAGGAGAAACAAACTCCAGTACCTCATCCATATCTAGGATTGGGTCAAAGCAGTTGTATTCCGCAGATCAAAATGCCAATCCAGCTTTTGATTCTGTTCTACCCTGAAGTATTGCCCTCTTTATGTCAGGATTGTCATGAGAATTGCACCATCTCTCATGAATTCTTGATGCAATGATACTTCTTGCCATCATTTTTCATTCCTCGGTCCCGTCTTGTCGCAACCGGAATGCCGGCAAGTGAACCATGATGTGTGAAATCAATACTACTAGCAACCCCGTTGCTTGGTAGCTAATGGACAATAATTTCATTCTTAGCGTGTTGGTTATTGAATCATCATCCTAAGATGGATCGTGCTACCTAGACCTTATTTTCAGTGCACTCTTCGATCAATGAGATAGGATTGTGGCAATCCAACACTCTCTTGGTCCCATCGTCTTGCCCTGAAAAGCAAGAATGTTCTCGAGTTTAGTAACATATCGGTGGTTCGTGATTTTCCGGTTATCTTCTCGGAAGTATTACCAGGTTGTCACCTGACCGCTATGTTGAGTTCGTCATCATGTTGGTTTTCCTCCAGACCACCCATTCTCCAAGAATCTGTGTTGGATACCCTGAGCTAGTTGGTTAAGCCAAACAACAACTTGGAGAGTTGGAAGATAAAGCTTGTCTGACTTAGCTCATGTTAAGGGATATCTTTGTGTGTTTGTGTGTGTTGAAGAAAGATGATGTCTCCATCGATTGGTCCTCGTGATCAGTTGTTGGATCTATTGCCTTGTCAAAACTTTGACTTGAGTATGGGCTATCGTCAACTCAAATCAGAACCAACGATGTTCGTAATGTCGTCTTACTCGTGGTTGATCCCTCGAGCATACACCATTACATCTTTGTTCTAACCAATGCTATCACCGTGTTTACATGATGGTGGAAGTCCAGTGATATGGAAGCTCCGATGAGTTGTTGTTGAGCCCATCAGCAGCATTTTGTCTCCCCCATGATTCATGTTGAACATTACACTAGTATTGGAAACTTTGTAAGGATTGCCTTCATATTCTGTTCATGAGGTATATGTTTGGATGAAAGGAGTGAGCTCCTCTAATTCACGTGCATTTGATGTAAGTTGCCGCCGTGAATTCGAGAAAGCTTGTTTTTGCTTCCTTCGGAACCATCCCAAGTCAGTCATGCATATGTGCGAAGTATTCTATGGTTTGAAGACTTGCAACCTTCAGCCCATATGTATTCCCTAGCACCCCAAGCCACTGATTGATTTGCTCAAGGAAAAGGAGTTGCTGTGCGAATACTAGTTTATGCACAAGACATCGATATCCTCGTTGATGGTGCCCCACCTAAATTCGGTAGTGTTTTATTATAAGACTACTACGTGATCATGCTTGTCTGGGACAGTGTGTTCACATGTATGTAGCAGAACCAGCTCATGTTTTGGAGCTTGCTATCGTGGTTCATTCCCCAAGAATCTCGCAACTCCGTCTCGTCGGTTTGTGTTGCAAACTTTCTTTTCCAGACAGGCTGTCTGAAATATCCTGTTTCCAACCAGATCTGAATCTCAGGCAGATATGATGATTGGAACATTCCCAACATTTGCATTTTGTTCCCAGCTTGCACCCCATTGTGCCAATTTCCCATGGTTTGTCCTTCTCAGCACTTGTTGTCAAGGATCATCCTCAAAAGTGGACTTACCATGGGTTCCACCCATTTCTGGTGATAGGAAAAAATCATCCATTGCGTTGTCTTCAACAAGGTAGTCCACATCATCCATCCTAGTTTGAGTATGCCATTCTTCCGAACTTCCTCAAACGATTGACTGTGATTTTCCTTAGGCTGGTATAAAGAGTTTTAATGATCTAGATATCAAAAGTAATTCTTTTTGCCACTTAAGGGAATAATTCTACGAGTCACCTCCCCCGAGGTGTCCCGTAATGGGATCATGGCAGTTTCTCCTCGCTACTTTGAAACCCTCGTCAATTGTTTCTTCCATCCTTTTTAAGGTGTGTTTTGTGTCTCAGCTCAAGAGATGTTCAACGTCTCATTCCGCGAGTTGATCGTGAGTTGCTAGGTCTTTAAGAAGATCGATTCCTATAGAGTTATCTTGCTCTTTTATCCTCGTGTTGGGTGAAGATCTCACAAGCAAATATGCCAAGATCAATATGACGCACGGAGTCGACATCTTTAAGAAGGGCAGTTGGATCAAGAAGATCATGTTAGCTTGTGTCCCTCTGCCTTCTTACCTCACGACTAGAATCTCAGGACGAGATTCTTGTTTAGTGGGGGTGGGTTGTCACAGCCCTAGAATTGGTTGCAGATAGTTACATCAGTGAGAATCATGCATCCTGTTATTTTCAAGAAACTTAAAATGAGGAAATTGAAAGCCTCAAAAATCATTTTAAAAGAAGGGCAAGAACCCTTTAAATTGCATTCATTGTTTCCAAAACGACTTCATAAATGTTTGATAATTTTGGCAAGGCTTTGAGACCAAACCAAAAATGGTGAACATTTTTGAAGGAATTATTTTGGGACTTTGAAATTAAATCAATAAGTATTTGAGTTTTGGATTATATTCATTTTTATAGAATATAATTCAAAAGGCCCTGGAATTATTTAGGTGCCTCTGGAAAAGTCCATAATGGCAACATAAAAATATTCAGAAGGTTTTGCCCTGTTTTGAATTTATTTTGAATTTTGAATCAGTGGCAAAATGAATAAATAAAAACAAAACAAAACAAAAATAAAACAGAGCAGAGGCCTACCTAGAGCCCACTCACCTGTGGCCTGGCACTGTTGCTGGCGGCCCAGCCCACCAGGCAACATGCCAGTCATCCCCTTCCTCCCGCCATTGTGCACTGTGTGTGGCGCACGCACAGGAGGCGAGGGCCACCTCCTGCTTGCCACCTCCGGAGCGTCCCCGGGCCCATCCGCGTCGCCTGGGAGGTGCCCCGCATCACCCTCTGCCTTTCCCCTTACCCTGGAACTCTCTCCCTCTCCTCTAGCCCCCTCTCCGAGGACGCCCAAGAGCGCTCCGTCGCCGCCGTTCACTGCCACCGCGTCCACCGAGCTCCCCTCGTCCTCTACTTTGTCCAACGGGCTCGCCTCGATGCCGTGGATCACCAAGACGAAGCACGTGCTCGCGGGATGCCTGAAACATCGCCATCGAGCTCATCGTCGTCCTCTACCCCGACGATCGCCGCCCTTCGATTCGCCGCCTCCGACGCTTCCCCAACCTCGCTGGGCTTCTTTGCGAGACATCTGTGAGCTGCTCTTCCGTTCGCCCCTTTCCCCGTCGCCTCGCACGCCCCCTAGCGCTAGCGCCGCCGTGCCCGAAGCTCACCGCCGCCCAGCCATGTCGCCGCCATGGCCAAAGTCACCTTGAGCCGCAACCAAGCACACCACCGTGCTCAGAGCAATGCCAGAAGCCCAAAACCCACACCCACTGCTCCTGCCGTCCACCGCATCGCCGTGTTCGTCGTGGCCGAACTCCGGCCGCCGCCTCTATGCTCGTCGTCGTCGTTTCTAGCGACCCCGAGGCCTGCCGATCGCTCTGCTAGACGCGGTCCAGCGCGGGCTACCTTCTGGTGGTCTCCGCGCGTCCAGCAGCTGCTCGTAGCGCAAATCCGACGAGTTGCCGCCGTGGTTTTGGTCGCCGTCGGCCGAACTCCGGCGACTGCCGACGTGGCCATCATTAGCACTAAGCCCTACCAGCTAACCACCCCAAAGCCACTAACAGTGGGCCCCGCATCAAGTCAAAGCACGAGTCAACGTGGGATTAGTGCCTCTGTCACTGACCCGTGGGCCCGACAGGTCAGGTTTGACCTGGACCGGGTCAGTTGACCTGCTGACGTCACTGTTGACCTTGCTGACACCATAAAGCTTTTCTGGCATTTTCAATAACCAGGAAATTCCAGAAAATAGTTAAAACTTCAAAAAATCATAGAAAATAATCTATAACTCCAATGGAAATAATTTATATATGAAAAATAATCAGAAAAATCCAAAGAATCTTTTTATGACATGTTCATGCATGTTTGAGCAATTTAACTCCAATGATTAGGATAAAACATGATTAAGGTAAATTTGAAAAATAGGTTTGGAGTTGGAATTTGATGTAGTTTGAATTCCACTTCAATTAAAATGACTTCCTGTTGCATTAGCTCAATTTGGTACCTTAATATGTCATATCATTCATTTGCTTGTGCATTGCATTAATTGAATGTTGTTTATGTTCCTTTGCCTGTAATTGTCCCCTCTCAGTAGACGTGTTTCGACAATGAGTTTGATGACACCGATGAAGAGTTATACTATCTTCAGAAGTGCCAGGCAAGCAAAACCCCCTTGTTCATTCCGATACAATCCCACTCTCTCGCTCCTGCTCTCTTTTATTGCATTAGGACAACAATGATTCAACTATAACATGTTGCGGTAGTTGAACCCCTTTCCTCTGCATGACATGTCATTGCCATAGTAAATAGATGAAACCCACTAGCATGAGTAGGAGTTGTTTGAGCCCTTGTGTGCCTACTCATTCATGCTTGTTTGTCATGCCTGCTATTGCTTAGAGTTGTGTCAGGTCTGATTCATCGGGGATGAATTGGAAAGTTGTGAACATGTCCTTCTGTGTGATATAAGTGTGTTGAACAGGATTTGGTAAAGGTATCGATGAGAGTCCATGTAGGAGTACATGGTGGTTTGTTTCATTGGAACCGTCCTTAAGCACCGAGATTTGTATGTGTGATTTAAGAACCAGCTACTACCAAACATTGGGCCCGAAACCAATGGACCCTCTCGGCTTCTTAACCACCCTAGTTCTCTGTCCAGGAGTTGCAACTAGTTTCTGGTGTTTATAGGATATGTGTTGGCGGCCGTGCGTATCGCTGACCCTAGGGGTGGGCTATGATGCAGTAGATACACCATGGTCGGGCATGCGGGGCGCCCGATTGGTGTCTCAGAACCCTGTACACATCGTCCGGGGCTGTATGTGGAAACCTCGGTCGGACTCCCTGCGGATGGAACCTGGATAGGCGATAAACCTAGACTAGAGACTTGAGTGTTTAGGTAGGCTGTGGCCGACACCCTCGTTGGGCTTCCGCTTGAAGGTTGTCGAGTACATGTCGTGTAAATGGCGGTAAGTGGTGAGAGCGTGTGTGAAGAAGTACACCACTGCAGGGTTATCATCATCTATTTGAATAGCCGCGTCCGCGGTAAAGGACTACTTGGTTGCCTATACAGTTCATAGACAAGTGAAAGTGGATACTCTAAAATGCGCAAGATAAGCATGAGTGCTATGGATGGCGTTCTCGTAGGGAGACGGGGGCGGATCCATTGTGGTGTGTTGATATGGTCAATATGTTGACTCGTGTGCGCCACCTCAAAGAGTTGCTTGCTGTCGTAGTTCAGGTTAGCCACTGAGTCAAAGCTGGCTTGCTGTAGTTAAACTCCACTACCCCTTTGTTGATACCGATGCATATGTAGTTAGTTCTGATGTAAGTCTTGCTGGGTACATTTGTACTCACGTTTGCTTAATTTATGGTTTGCAGAGAGACTTCAATCTCGCTAGTAGTTCCACGTGGACTTCGATGTTTAGCTTGATACCTCAGCTACGATCTTGTGCCCTCGGCAGGATCTGGTAGATAGTCAAGCTTCTCAGCCTTTTTTCATTTATAGTTGTCTGTACTCAGACATGTTAAGCTTCCGCATGTGCTTTAATTTGTATGCTATGATTGTTGGGTCATGAGACCCATGTTTGTAATATCCTGCTCCTCGGAGCCTAATGAATGTTGTATTTACAAATATCGAGCATATTGTGTGGATGATTGAAATGCTTGGTATGTGTGGGATCCGACAATCTAGTTGTTTATCCTTGATAGCCTCTCTTATGAGGAAATGTAGTCTAGTGCTCCCATGAGCCATAGTAGTCCGCTACAGCCCGGTTCACCGGAGTCCTACTAGCCCAACACTACTGCTCAGGACACTTGACTGGCCGGCATGTGTTTCACTTCGTTCCTATGTCTGTCCCTTCGGGGAAATGTCACGCGGTGACATTCGGAGTCCTGCCTAGCCTGCTACAGCCCGGGTTCCCCGGAGTCCTGTTAGCCCAGTGCTACATCCCGGATTCACACACCGTTGACCGACATGCTCGATGTGATTCATGTATGCTTGTCTCCATAGGTATGTGCCGCTTTGGGTTCACGACTAGCCATGTCGGCCCGGGTTCTCTGTCATATGGATGCTAGCGACACTATCATATACGTGAGCCAGAAGGCGCAAACGGTCCCGGGCCAGGTAATGTGGCACCCATGGGAATACCATGCGTGAGGCCGCAAAGTGATATGAAGTGTTACATGCTAGATCAGTGTGACTTTGGATCAGGGTCCTGACAGGCTTAAGGCCATCTAATGCGATAACAGCGGAAGGCTTGGAAGATAAAGTGAGTCCATCAACTCCAACTGCATAACTGAGCTGCACGGCAATGACTAACGAACCTTACTCCTCGTCTAAAAAGTCTGCAACATAATACGTTGCAGCCCAAAAATGGGTCAGCACATGGAATATGCTGGCAATATAACACAGTAGAGCATGACCAGAATAATGCTAATACTACATGCATATTTGGCTGGTCGAAAGCTCTAGGGTTATAGTTTTTGTGAAAAGCCAATTTTTCCCTACAACAAAGGAATAGATTTTAATTTAACTATCATGGTGGTTGAAACATTGAGAAGGTAACTCCAACTCAATGCCAACTAAAGTGATTAACAACCCAACAAATTTAATTAAAAGTGATGAGATACGTGTGATAACCCAAGTACTAGATACTCAACATTGTCCATGACCAGGGACACGGCTAACCATGATTAGATTGTACAATCTCCAAAGGTCTGTGCACTTTTCCCCACAAGACTCGATCGCCTCCGTTGGATTTCTCGCACTACAAGGTGTTTGACAAACGGATGACCGAGACACAGTCTTTCAGAAACATTAACTCTCTACTCCGGGTAGACCATACCAAACCTACGAAACCCACTACCTGCTGATCTACCTCTTCAAGAGCTTCACGTAACTTACTTAACTATGCTAGAGCCCATAATAGCTTGTGGCTGCACACGGAAGTTTCTAGCATGAATCATCTCAGTTCCCTTTGAGCCTGGGTGCCGGTCCATAGGAAGATCACACGGGTTCCCTGGGATATCCAAAAAAACAGACAACATTGGGTTCCCCAGGTGCCTCAATCCACCCAGATGTTTATTTAAGTTGCCACCTTAAGTTGAACCATTAATTAACAATCTCACATCTTTCATGGATTTCACTCAAACCCGATCACGTCTACGAGCATAGCAAAATAATATAAGCCACACGTAGAAGTAACTCCCAAGGGTTTGATAGTAACAGGGTAATAGGTTCTACCTCAATAACTACTTCCCAATCGACAAGTTAATGACATCCTAATCATGCAATGTTTGAGGATTGGAACTAATGCATAAAAACTGGGTATGAAAAGAGTATGATCAATGTGTTACTTGCCTTGCTAACGATCCGCAAAACCTAGGGACTCGTAGTAGCACGCTTTGCACTCTGGGTGTTCTATCGCAAACAAACAATAACATACATAAGCAACAAGCAAAGATGCACTAGAAAAACCCAAATAAAAGAGGTTGAACGGAAAGTTCAACTTAAGAACTCCGGTTAGCATAAAGAATCAAATCAAACGGAGCAACGAAACTCAAACGACGAAAGAAACAAGATCCGTTTACTAATCTGGACCTAGGTCAAATTTTACAGTAGCAAAAACTTGTTCATGTTGATTAATAGAAAGAGGGTATCGAGACGAAGATCTAGGCGCTTGAATCGCCTGATTTCGACTAACAATCTAAAAGATAAACAGAAACTAAGATCGGATAAGAAATCGTGATCGAGAAAATCGCGGATAAATCCGACAAAAAGAAACTGACGAAAAGACTAATGAACGAGCGTTCGTTAGCTGTAACTAACGAGTGAAAACTGTTCGTTAAAACGAACGTATGGACGAACGTCCGCTAACTAGAAGAACCAAGAAAAACAGGCGAACCGAAAAAAACGGATCTAGGGTTTCTAAAAAACCGAACGGTTTTAAAAAAACCGGAGGCTCGGAACCGGTGCGGTACCTCTGGCGAGGGCTCCGGCAGGGCGGGCTTGGGAGGCGGCGGCGACTCGCGGGCGGCGGGGCTCGGCGATGGCGGCGGCGAGGCAGGCGGCAGTGGCGCAAAGCGTCGGCGGCTTGGGGCGGCGGTGGCTGCGGTGGTGGTGGTGGTTTGGGGCGGCGGGGTGGCGGCTTATAAAGGGGGTGGGGCGGCGACTTGGGGGAGGGGGCAAGACACGGCGGAGGCAGAGTCCGGCTCAGACTACGGTCCTAGCAGCGGCGGGGCGGTGCACACGCGCGGGGGCGGTGGCGGCTTGGGTCGGCCTGGCTCGGCTGGGCCTTAGGCCCAGCCGGGCACGGGAAACTTTTTTTTAAATAGTTACGCCGACAGAAATAAAACCTTAGAAAATAAAATAAAAACCTAAAATGCCAAAACAAATTTTCATCGTTTAAATAAAATATTTAGAACGAGATGAACATTTTCTTGGTTCTAAAATGCAATTTTGAAAACGTGCAATTTTTCTAATGCAAATAAAAACCAAATAAAATCAAATAAATGATTTTAATATTTTTCCTCCAATATTTCAATTATTTTGGATAAGTCATATTATCTCCTCTCATATATTTTAATGTGAAATATTTTTAGGAAGGAAAAATAATTAAAATCAAATATGAAAACCGGGGAAATCCCCAACTCTCTCCGAGGGTCCTTGAGTTGCTTACGATTTTGAGGATTGCAAAATGAAAATGCAATAAAATATGATATGCATGGATGACCTATGTATAACATTCCAAATTGAAAATTTGGGATGTTACAGTCCATGTTGTTTCTTCTCTCGTGTTTACTTGCTAGCCGCACCTGGCATGGCTGTGCGTGCTTGTCCTGTCCAGTGTCCACACCGCACGTACTACCGGTGATCGGCCTCCTCTCGGTGCAGCTTACTGCATGCCACTGGTCTGAAATGCAATACGCTCCTCCGTAGTAGTAGCCCGCTGTAGTTTTCTTCTGTAAAGAAGAAGAGAACTTGTATTTTACTAATGCTGCCCCAGTTTGATTCGCATGCAGATCACGGATGTGAATGGGGTGGTCGAAACTGGCGCTGCTGAAATGTGCTTCGCAAGGCGTCTTCTACCTTTGCATGCGATGATTATATAAAAGAAAGCGTTGTGGCTACCGGTTGGGTTTGATTAGTTACAGGCAGCGAACAATGTCACCTAATAGTTTGGCTTTGGCCCCTAAATATAACAGAGTGGTTTCTTTACAGATAAAGATGGGGGCGGCTTATTGTAATGGCAGGTGCTTCGGGATCGGCGCTGACAGCCACATGCTTGTTGATACAACGATCGATCCATTGCCCAAAAGGATTGGTACATGTGTGATGTTTTCCATGTTACGAACATATTGATTTGTGTGAAGTTCATGTACAACTACCCAAGGAGTTCAACAATCACTCACCGCGAAAGAAGAAGAGGTAATTAACGCCCAGGCTGTTCAACTTCGCTGCGTCAGGCTGTGCAACTCCGCTTGTGTGAACAAAGGGGAAGAAGTTTCTTCTAATATGTTGATTTTGCACTTGTATGGTGCATTTTGTCTCAGCTTTTATGTGAATTCATTGCTTCACTTATATTGTGTTCAACAGGGTACAAAAAGTTTGCGTACAAACTATTTGTGTATGTCTGTAAGAGCTATTGTTGTGCGAGTGCCATGAGAAAGTGGAGCTTTTTTCGAGTTGTTTTTTCTGTAATACATGTGAAGACTTCGGTATGAACAAAAGGAGCTTTTTTCATAGTGAACAAGTGGTCTTTTGGGTGTAATTTTGTTGTTGCTCTAATCGGCATGTATGAAAATTCGCAAGGATGTGCATAATTAACCAGCTACTTTTTGAGATAAAACTAGTACGTAACGAGTGGTAAAAAGAACACATAGTTTGCAAAAATAATCAACTTTGGGGTAGAGAAACACATGTTGGAAAATTTCTCCTCGCCTCTACATTTTCCTTCTCAAGCACCATGTGCCCAGGGATGGAAATTATCGAGCACTATGTGCATAGGGTTGTCTTTGTGTGCTCCTGTTCCGGTGTTCATTGTAGAAATGAGGAAGTTCAGCCTTATCCTTGTGAAGGTTCAATGTGTGCGCCAGTTGCAGGTATTCACAAATTTCAAAAAGGATATATTTCTGTTGTGTGTGCCGTGTGTGTGGGGTGTACTAAAACTGTTCTAAGAGGGATAAGTTCATAGTTTCTGTCACTCATAGTTCAAAAACATCGCTTTTGAAAAAACAAAACACCTTCGATGTCTAAGAAAAGAGAGTTGAACTCATGAAAAATATCAGGTGACAAGTGAACCTTGTGAATACAGGGTTTAAAAAATGTTCCATTGTAAAACATCATGTAACTAAAGTGAACAGTAAAAAAAGAGAAAAGGCAAAAATTGAACACTTGTTTTGAAAAATAGAAGTTCAAATTAAAATAGCGGAGAAGTTGTTTGTTAATTAAAAAACTGGGATTTTCACATTTAATAAAAATAAACCAAGAAGTTCAAATAAGAAAAGCAGACCAGTTCAAAAAATATACACAAAATGGTATTTTCCCATTTAAAAAAATTAAGTAACGGAGAAGTTTGATATTTATTACAATATCAAGAAGGTCAAATTGAAAAAAATGAGCAGTTCAAAAAGTTTATAAAAAGAGATTTTCCTTCTTTTAAAAATAAGACCTAGAAGTTCAACTTTAAATAATTCAGTAGTTCGATATTTATTACATAACTAGAACTTTTCCCGTTACTAATGAATAACACCAAGAAGTCCAAACTAAAAAATATGAAGTTGTTTAATGTTCATATAAACTCGGATTTTCCCAAATGTTAAACATTAAAACCAAGAAGTTCAATTTCGAAAAATAAAGTAGTTGAATGTATATAAAAACTCAGGTTTTCGAGTTACTAATGAATAAACCAAGAAGTTCAAGTGGGAAAAGCCGAGTAGTTTGATATTGAATTGAAAAATCGTATTTTTCTAGTTACTAAAAAATAAACCAATAAGTTCAATTCGAAATAACGAAGAAGCTGGATGTTTCTAAAAAACCCTCCAATTTTCACATTTATAAAAGGCACAATGAAGTTCAAATAGAAAAAGTAGAGCGGTTCAATGTCTATAAAAAACTCAGATATTTTCGCGTAACCGAGAGAAGTTTGGATTAATAACCGCCAGAAGTTCACGTACTAAACGGTGTGTATTTTTTATTAAAAATAATAATGAAAAATCAAAGGCTAAAAATTTTTGTTGCTAGAAGTTCAAGTGCTCGGCTCAAGAAATTAAAAAAATTCTTGTGAGAAGTTCACCTTTTATTTCCATCCCTGGCAGGAAGGGTCGAGGCGGCAGAGGAGGTCGCCCGGCAAGGCCCCTCAGTTTCAAGAGAATCCCGCCAGAGGCCGTGAGAAGAAGGAATACAATGATGAGAGTGATGAAGGAGATGAAGAGGGAACCTGTGAGCGGGAGTTCCAGAAGGCCACTCACGCCATGTGCATTGAAGGAGGTGTGTCCTTGCACTCCTCTCACCGCCAACTTAAAAAGTGGGCGCGTGAGGTCAATGTCGTGGAGCCAGTGGAAGATTCTCAGAAACCGTTCAAGTGGTACGGGACACCCATCGTCTTTGATGAAGAGGATCACCCTGATCGCACCACTATGGTAGGATGTTTGCCATTGTTGGTTTCACCAACAATCTGCAACCTTAAGGTCACAAAGATGTTGGTTGATGGAGGGGCCGGGTTGAATCTAATCTCTCCCAAGGTCATCAGCAAGCTCCAGATAGCATATGAAGAGCTCAAGGTCAGTGATACATTCGAAAGGATCGACCCCGCACTAAAAAAAGACACATCCGTGACATTTTGGGCCAAATGAAATTTTTTCTGTCATACTTATGACACTTCTATGACAATAATTGTGACAAAACACGGTATCATCATAGATGTGGTGGGGTCCTACTTCTATGACAAAAAATCATTTCATAAAATGGGATTTTCATCCTGGGCGGGCTGGAGACGCGGCTGCATGACATTCTTTGGGCCATCCATGAAGGAAAAAAACTGTGGTAGAAGCGAGGGTGAGGAAAATATCGGGGTGTTCCCGGTTACAGTGGGTGGTCGGGGCCGAGCGATGCGCGTTTTGCGTGGGTACGAGGCACTGGGATCTAACTGAACCTGAGCGAGGCGTTGGGCTCTAACTGAACCCGAGCGATTGCACTGCAGGCTACGTGTTACTGAATCCGAGCGATTGATCGATGGCTGTTAACTGAACTCGAGCGATCAATCAATGGCTAATGCTGCTAACTAAAGCCGATTGATGCTGCCTCTGGATGAACAGTGAGCATTGCTGGGGGGTTTGGATGAATAGTTCCCGATGGGGGTGGATGAACAGGACCCGGTGGTGTTTCCTCTGGATGAACAATGAGCATTACTGGGGGGGTGGGTTGGATGAACAGTTCCTGGTGGGGTGGATGAACAGGACCCCATGGTGTTGCCTCTGGATGAACAGTGAGCGTTGTTGGGGGGGTTTGGATGAACAGTTCCTGGTGGGGGTGGATGAACAGGACCCCGTGGTGTTTCCTTTGGATGAATAGGACCCCGATCGATCGAGCCGGTTGGGGTGGATGAACAGGACCCCGTGGAGGGCAGGATGAACAGGACCACCCCGTGGAGGGCTGGATGAACAGTAGCCCATGGAGGGGTGGTTGAATAGGAGCCCGTGGAGAGGGCTGGTTGAACAGTAGCCGGTGGAGTAGCGCGCGGTGGAGCCTGGATGAACAGGAGCCCATGGATGAACAGTCGCAGGTGGAGGCTGGAGGAGGTCGACGGTGGATGAACAGTAGCCCGTGGAGGCTGGATGGGGTCGACAGTGGAGATGAACAATATCTCGTGGAGTCCCGTTTTGCGGTACGCCACACCCCTCCCGATGAACAGGACCCCCGTTTTGAACGTAGCATTTCAACACAAGTCCGTTTCCTCCGTTTTGCGGTACGCCACACCCCTCCCGATCAACAGGACCCCCGTTTCGACCGTAGGAAGTCTGTTTCCTCCGTTTTGCGGTACGCCAGACCCCTCCCGATGAACAGGATCCCGTTTCGACCGTGGCCGGTCGAACATAAGGCCATTTCCTCCATTCTGCGGTACAACGGGCCCCGTTTCCATTGGTTGTTCCATCCAAGCCCTCCCGATGAAGACGACAACGCATTCCATTCTGACCCAGCCGGTTGGCTCCCCATGAACCCAACAACGACGTTGTTTCTCCGTTCCGACTAAGCCATGTACACGAGCCCTGGCCGTACGTATGCACGAGTAGGTGTTCGAGACCCTGACCGTATGTACGTATGTGGTCGTATTTTCTTTCTTGCACACTGGCCGCTGTACGTACGTGTACATGATACGTGCGTGCCTCTACTATGACACGTGCGCGCCTCTACATCGACCAGTATGTACGTAGACGTTCGTGAACAGGATGACAACACTACATACGCTTCGACTAGGTGGGTCCCGACTGTCAGGCACTTCCTTGCATGCGAAGATGTAGTTGGTGGGTCCCAGTAGTCAGGGGGCGAATCATTTTTTTTTTGCCCGGACGCATTCCTTTCATGTGAAGATGTAGCTGGTGGGTCCCAGAAGTCAAGGGGAAACGGTTTTTTCACGAAATACGTTGGCCCGTCCGGTGGCTTCCCGCTGTCAGGTGGAGGAATAATTATTTTGCGAGTAATAAGGATGCACTTCCTTGCTGCGGCCGTGGACCCAACTGTCAGCCTCTCCACGTACAGTCCATGTCCGATGGAAGCCATTCCTTGACCACGTTGACCACGCCGCGCCAAGAGCACTAGGGCGATGGACGACGACGAGGACTAGGAAGGGGACGACGCAGAGCCGGGGAAGACGCAGTAGTGGAAGCCCGCGCGGAGAGGAGTATGAGGGTTCACTGATTCGGTTGCGGTGTGAGGCTGCCATCGCCGCAAGGCCTGGCTTGTGGTGGGAATAGTAGGGGCGGTGAGGCCTTCGCGGCAGCACAACCGGCCACGGGAGGCAGGAGCATGCGGCACGACCAGCGTTGCTTTGGGCGGTTGGAGCAAGAAGACCAGAAGTTGAAGAAGCACTACGGCCGTTGGATGGACATCGTACGGTCACTGGTGCTAGAATCGTTCATATTGACTAAGTTGACAAAGCACTCCGTCCCCGTCAACTTAGTAGGCCCACAAGTCAGCCTCCCACCAATGTGGGTCCCGACCAGCAGGGGGAGTATTCATTTTTTTGTGTAATAAGGAGGCACTTCTGGTGGGTCGGAGAAGACAGCGGGGGGAACGCTATTTTCGCACAATACGGTGGTCTGTCCGGTGGGTCCCAGCAGTCAGGGGGGAAACGTTTTGTCACGAAATATGGTGGCCCGTCCGGTGGGTCCCTGCTATCAGGTGCAGGAATCATTATTTTCCGCGTAATAAGGAGGCACTTCCTTGCTGCCATCATGGACCAAGCTGTCAGCCTCTCCACGTACAGTCCACGTCCAATGGAAGTCGTTACTTGACCATGTTGACCACACCGCGCCGAGAGCACCAGGGCGGTGGACGACGGCGAGGCCTAGGAACGGGACGACGCGGAACCGGGGAAGAGGCGGCAGTGGAAGCCCGCACGGAGAGGAGTACGAGGGTTCACTGGTTCGGCTGCGGTGTGAGGCTGCTGTCGCCGCAGAATAACAGGGGGTGTGGGTGAGTAGAGGGATGGCCTGGCCAGCGGTGGGAGTAGTAGGGGCGGTGAGGCTTCCGCCGCATCACAGCCGGCCATGGGAGGCAGGAGCACGCGGCACGACCGGCGCTGCTTTGGGCGGCTGGAGCAAGAAGACCAGAGGTTGAAGAAGCACTATGGCCGTTGGATGGAGATCGTACGGTCACTACAGCTAGAATCGTCTATATTGACTAAGTTGACAAAGCCCTTGGTACGCGTCAACTTAGTAGGCCCATAGGTCAGCCTTCGAAACGGTGCGCCTAGATGTCAGGGGGAGGAATCATTTTTTGGGCGCCTGAAGCAAGAATATCTGAGATTGAAGAAGCACGACATCCGTTGGATGGACATCCAATGGCCACAGCTGCCAGAACCTTGTGTTGTTGACAAAGACTTGCATACGCGTCAACTTAGTTTTTTAGGGGACGCGTCAACTTAGAAGGCCCACAAGTGTGTGGCAGAGAACATATAGCCCATTTGTGATTTGTAAGAATGTACAACCCATTTTTTATTTCCAATGGAATTTACTACAACCCATTTACAGTTTGTGAAAAGTACAACCCATTTTCTAGCTAGGACAACGATTAATAATTTCAACCAACCGCTCAAAATAGAATTCAAAAAAATTCCCAGATTTTTATGGGATCTGAAATATTTTTATCTGAAATTTCTAGTCAGATTAAATATAATTTCAAAATAAAGTTGTATTACGTTAAAATCCAACGAAATATTGCGTGCGCAACAAGTAATGAAACTAAAATTTTCAAATTCCAAAAATAATATATTTTTAAAACTAATTACACGTTTGGTGCATTTTTTATAGTTACTGCCCAGTTATTATAATTACATCCCATTTATTATTTCTTAAAGTCCATTTTCTTATGAATCCTAATGCATACCTCCTCGGAAAGTTTGCAGCCCAGCGGGGCGGAGAATAACAAGTGTACTGTACAACCTAACATGGCTACTCAGCCCACATTCAGCGACGCCAGAAAGGCCCAAACAAGGCTTCTGTACAACTTTTTGAAGTCACTGAGCTCAATTAATAACTTAAACAAAAAGTTAGATTACAGTGGAACCTAATTAAAAGGTGTCACGAGCAAAAAAAATAATTCAACGGGTCCCACTTGTGCGTGTGTGCGTGTGTGTGTGTGTGAGAGAGAGAGACCCATCGATCGATGCTCGTAAATACATCTTTCAACCATATGCATTGCTGATGCTCAGTACAAACTTATATAGTTGACACAATCATATAAAACATCATAGCACACTGAACTTGCGTACAAAAATTTCACGCAGGCGGCACAATCAAGATGGAAGCAGTGGATCGCTACGGGTAGGGCTATGTTGAAACCAATGAACTCATCCATAACGGTTCATCCCTTGAATGATGTGCAAAGAAAACAGATAGACAACACAATAAGTTTTGCTAGCACATTAAGTTGATGTACATCCCTTTCTAAAAAAGATCAGGTACAAAATTAGAACATGTCACAATCAAATGTACTGGCACATCAGTGCTTCAAACCGAGAGTTCGGGTTTAACTATTATCTGACAAGATTCAGTTGTTACCTCAAATTAGAGCACATCCAGGCAGCCAGCCCTGCCTCTTCTCCCAAAGAAGCAGTGGCCTCCGCCGCGCGAGGGAGTAGGCCCTGTGCCATCCATCGTTCCGAGCAACACGGGGAAAATCTGACGTTGACTCCTATAATGGACGTCGTCGATGGACCCTGGCTCCAGCGGCGGCGGCAGGACTTCGATTGATGGATTGACCACTTCTTCGACATGCACGAACACTCGATACAGGTAAATACCTAACGTGGTCCGTGGTGGCCTTAGTGGCAACGAATAGTACAACCCCGGTTCCTGCACCGGTATCTTAACACCAATCACCTTTGGTATGGTGGACGGCTTCTTCATCCATGCCATAACCGTCGGAGCCCAGCTGTCTAGACGAACAAACACACTTACGAGCTCACCTCCAAGGTCGTTGATAAGCTCATTCATGGACTCGATGTTCCAAGCATGTCGAGGCATGCCGTGGAAGGTAAGCTTTCCTAAAAACTCAAGCTCAGAGGGCACCGAGCCCCTGTTGGAAATATGCCCTAGAGGCAATAATAAAAGTATTATTATTATATTTCTTTGATCATGATAATTGTCTTTATTCATGCTATAACTGTATTATCCGGAAATCGTAATACACGTGTGAATACATAGACCATAATATGTCCCTAGTAAGCCTCTAGTTGACTAGCTCGTTGATCAACAGATAGTCATGGTTTCCTGGCTATGGACATTGGATGTCATTGATAACGGGATCACATCATTAGGAGAATGATGTGATGGACAAGACCTAATCCTAAGCATAGCACAAGATCGTGTAGTTCGTTTGCTAGAGCTTTTCCAATGTCAAGTATCTTTTCCTTTGACCATGAGATTGTGTAACTCCCGGATACCGTAAGAGTGCTTTGGGTGTATCAAACGTCACAACGTAACTGGGTGACTATAAAGGTGCACTACAGGTATTTCCGAAAGTGTCTGTTGGGTTGACACGGATCGAGACTGGGATTTGTCACTCCATATAACGGAGAGGTATCACTGGGCCCACTCGGTAATGCATCATCATTATGAGCTCAAGGTGACCAAGTGGTTGATCACGGGATCATGCATTACAGTACGAGTAAAGTGACTTGCCGGTAACGAGACTGAACAAGGTATTGGGATACCAACGATCGAGTCTCGGGCAAGTAACATACCGATTGACAAAGGGAATTGTATACGGGGTTGATTAAATCCTCGACATCGTGGTTCATCCGATGAGATCATCGTGGAGCATGTGGGAGCCAACATGGGTATCCAGATCCCGCTGTTGGTTATTGACCGGAGAGTCGTCCCGGTCATGTCTGCATGTCTCCCGAACCCGTAGGGTCTACACACTTAAGGTTCGGTGACGCTAGGGTTATGAAGATATGTATATATAGTTGAGGAGAGGGAGGACTTCATACCTCAGCCTCTGGCGCCTCCCTCTCTCCCCGTTACGTCTCTCTCTCTTAGTATAGGCGAAGCCCTACTACTGTGACGCCCTGCATCCACCACCACGCCGTCGTGCTGCTGGATCTTCATCAACCTCTCCTTCCCCCTTGCTGGATCAAGAAGGAGGAGACGTCTCCCATCCCGTACGTGTGTTGAACGCGGAGGTGCCGTCTGTTCGGCGCTTGGTCATCGGTGATTTGATTCACGTCGTGTTCGACTACATCATCCCCGTTCTTTGAACGCTTCCGCTCGCGATCTACAAAGGTATGTAGATGCATCCGATCACTCGTTGCTAGATGAACTCCTAGATGGATCTTGGTGAAACGAGTAGGAAAATTTTTGTTTTCTGCAACGTTCCCCAAAAGTGGCATCATGAGCTAGGTCTATGCGTAGTTCTCTTGCATGAGTAGAACACAATTTGTTGTGGGCGTTGATGTTGTCAACTTTCTTGCCGCTACTAGTCTTATCTTGCTTCAACGGAATTGTGGGATGAAGCGGCCTGGACCAACCTTACACGTATGCTTACGTGAGACCGGTTCCACTGACAAACATGCACAAGTTGCATAAGGTGGCTGGCGGGTGTCTGTCTCTCCTACTTTAGTTGGAGCTGATTCGATGAACAGGGTCCTTATGAAGGGTAAATAGAAGTTGGCAAATCACGTTGTGGCTTTCACGTAGGTAAGAAAACGTTCTTGTTAGAACCCCACTTCAGCCACGTAAAACCTGCAACAACAATTAGAGGACGTCTAACTTGTTTTTGCAGCAAGTGCTTTGTGATATGATATGGCCAAAGTTGTGATGAATGATGAATGATCTATATGTGATGTATGAGATGTTCATGCTATTGTACAAGGAATCACAACTTACATGTCGATGAGTATGACGGTGACAGGATGATCATGGAGCCCCAAGATGGAGATCAAAGGAGCCATGTGATATTGGCCATATCATGTCACTATTATTATTTGATTGCATGTGATGTTTATCATGTTTTGCATCTTTTTTACTTAGAACGACGGTAGTAAATAAGATGATCCCTTACAACAATTTCAAGAAGTGTTCCCCCCTAACTGTGCACCGTTGCTACAGTTCGTCGTTTCAAAGCACCACGTGTTAATCGGGTGTGATAGATCCTTACGTTCACATACAACGGGTGTAAGACAGTTTTACACATGCAAAAACACTTAGGGTTGACTTGACGAGCCTAGCATGTACAGACATGGCCTCGGAACACAGAGACCGAAAGGTCGAACACGAGTCGTATGGAAGATACGATCAACATGAAGATGTTCACCGACGATGACTAGTCCGTCTCACGTGTTAATCGGACACGGCCTAGTCGACTCGGATCGTGTAACACTTAGATGACTAGAGGGATGTCTAATCTGAGTGGGAGTTCATTAATAATTTGATTAGATGAACTTAATTATCATGAACTTAGTCTAAAATCTTTACAATATGTCTTGTAGATCAAATGGCCAACGTTGTATTCAATTTCAACGCGTTCCTAGAGAAAACCAAGCTGAAAGACGATGGCAGCAACTATATGGACTGGGTCCGGAACCTGAGGATCATCCTCATAGCTGCCAAGAAAGATTATGTCCTACAAGCACCGCTAGGTGATCCACCCGTCCCACAGAACCAAGACGCTATGAACGCTTGGCAGACACGTACTGATGACTACTCCCTCGTTCAGTGCGGCATGCTTTACAGCTTAGAGCCGGGGCTCCAAAAGCGTTTTGAGAGACATGGAGCATATGAGATGTTCGAAGAGCTAAAAATGGTTTTTCAAGCTCATGCCCGGATCGAGAGATATGAAGTCTCCGATAAGTTCTTCAGCTGTAAGATGGAGGAAAATAGTTCTGTCAGTGAGCACATACTCACTATGTCTGGGTTACATAACCGCTTGACTCAGCTGGGAGTTAATCTCCCGGATGACGCGGTCATTGACAGAATCCTCCAGTCGCTTACACCAAGCTACAAGAGCTTTGTGATGAACTTCAATATGCAGGGGATGGTAAAGACCATTCCTGAAGTATTTGCTATGCTGAAATCAGCAGAGGTAGAAGTCAAGAAGGAACATCAAGTGTTGATGATGAATAAAACCACTAAGTTCAATAAGGGCTAGGGTAAAAAGAACTTCAAGAAGGACGGCAAGGAAGTTGCTGCGCCCGGCAAGCAAGCTGTCGGGAAGAAGTCAAAGAATGGACCAAGCCTGAGACAGAGTGCTTTTATTGCAAAAGGAAGGGTCACTGGAAGCGGAACTGCCCCAAATACTTAGCGGACAAGAAGGCCGGCAACACCAAAGGTATATTTGATATACATGTAATTGATGTGTACCTTACCAGTACTCGTAGTAACTCCTGGGTATTTGATACCGGTGCCGTTGCTCATATTTGTAACTCACAGCAGGAGCTGCGGAATAAACGGAAACTGGCGAAGGACGAGGTGACGATGCGCGTCGGGAATGGTTCCAAGGTCGATGTGATCGCCGTCGGCACGCTACCTCTACATTTACCTATGGGATTAGTTATAAACCTCAATAATGTTATTTAGTGCCATGTTTGAGCATGAACATTGTATCAGGATCTCATTTAATACGAGATGGCTACTCATTTAAATCCGAGAATAATGGTTGTTCTATTTATATGAGAGATATGTTTTATGGTCATGCTCCGATAGTCAATGGTTTATTCTTAATGAATCTCGAGCGTATTACTACACATGTTCATAGTGTGAGTACCAAAAGATGTAAGGTTGATAATGATAGTCCCACATACTTGTGGCACTGCCGCCTTGGTCACATAGGTGTCAAACGCATGAAGAAGCTCCATGCAGATGGACTTTTAGAGTCTCTTGATTATGAATCATTTGACACGTGCGAACCATGCCTCATGGGAAAAATGACCAAGACTCCGTTCTCAGGAACAATGGAGCGAGCAACCAACTTATTGGAAATCATACATACTGATGTGTGCGGTCCAATGAGTGTTGAGGCTCGCGGTGGCTATCGTTATGTTCTCACCCTCACTGATGACTTGAGTAGATATGGGTATGTCTACTTAATGAAACACAAGTCTGAAACCTTTGAAAAGTTCAAGGAATTTCAGAGTGAGGTTGAAAATCAACGTGACAGGAAAATCAAGTTTCTACGATCACATCGTGGAGGAGAATACTTGAGTCACGAATTTGGCACACACTTAAGAAAATGTGGAATAGTTTCACAACTCACGCCGCCTGGAACACCTCAGCGTAACGGTGTGTCCGAACGTCGTAATCGCACTCTATTAGATATGGTGCGATCTATGATGTCTCTTACCGATTTACCGCTATCTTTTTGGGGCTATGCTTTAGAGACTGCCGCATTCACTTTAAATAGGGCTCCGTCGAAATCCGTTGAGACGACACCGTATGAATTATGGTTTGGGAAGAAACCTAAGCTGTCGTTTCTAAAAGTTTGGGGATGCGATGCTTATGTCAAGAAACTTCAACCTGAAAAGCTCGAACCCAAGTCGGAAAAATGCGTCTTCATAGGATACCCTAAAGAAACTGCTGGATATACCTTCTACCTCAGATCCGAAGGCAAGATCCTTGTTGCCAGGAATGGATCCTTTCTAGAGAAAGAGTTTCTCTCGACAGAAGTAAGTGGGAGGAAAGTAGAACTTGATGAAGTATTGCCTCTTGAACCGATAAATGGCGCAACTCAAGAAAATGTTCTTGAGGTGCCTGCACCGACTAGAGAGGAAGTTATTCATGATGATCAAGATACTTCTGATCAAGCTCCTACTGAAATTCGAAGGTCCACAAGGACACGTTCCGCACCAGAGTGGTACGGCAACCCTGTCTTGGAAATCATGTTGTTAGACAACGGTGAACCTTCGAACTATGAAGAAGCGATGGCGGGCCCGGATTCCAACAAATGGCTAGAAACCATGAAATCCGAGATAGGATCCATGTATGAAAACGAAGTATGGACTTTGACTGACTTGCCCGTTGAACGGCGAGCCATAGAAAATAAATGGATCTTTAAGAAGAAGACAGACGCGGATGGTAATGTGACCATCTATAAAGCTAGGCTTGTCGCTAAGGGTTATCGACAAGTTCAAGGGGTTGACTACGATGAGACTTTCTCACCGGTGGCGAAGCTGAAGTCCGTCCGAATCATGTTAGCAATTGCCGCATTCTACGATTATGAAATATGGCAAATGGACATCAAAACGGCATTCCTTAATGGTTTCCTTAAGGAAGAATTGTATATGATGCAGCCAGAAGGTTTTGTCGATCCTAAGAATGCTAACAAGGTGTGCAAGCTCCAACGCTCGATTTATGGGCTGGTGCAAGCATCTCGGAGTTGGAACATTCGCTTTGATGAGATGATCAAAGCGTTTGGGTTTACGCAGACTTATGGAGAAGCCTGCGTTTACAAGAAAGTGAGTGGGAGCTCTGTAGCATTTCTCATACTATATGTAGATGACATACTTTTGATGGGAAATGATATAGAACTCTTGGACAGCATCAAGGCCTACTTGAATAAGAGTTTTTCAATGAAGGACCTTGGAGAAGCTGCTTATATATTAGGCATCAAGATCTATAGAGATAGATCAAGATGCCTCATAGGTCTTTCACAAAGCACATACCTTGATAAGATTTTGAAAAAGTTCAAAATGGATCAGTCCAAGAAAGGGTTCTTGCCTGTTTTGCAAGGTGTGAGATTGAGCTCAGCTCAATGCCCGACCACGGCAGAAGATATAGAAGAGATGAGTGTCATCCCCTATGCCTCAGCCATGCTGTGTACCAGACCTGATGTAAACCTTGCCGTAAGTTTGGTAGGAAGGTACCAAAGTAATCCCGGCAAGGAACACTGGACAGCGGTCAAGAATATCCTGAAGTACCTGAAAAGGACTAAGGAAATGTTTCTCGTTTATGGAGGTGACGAAGAGCTCGTCGTAAAGGGTTACGTCGACGCTAGCTTCGACACAGATCTGGATGACTCTAAGTCACAAACCGGATACGTGTATATGTTGAATGGTGGAGCAGTGAGCTGGTGCAGCTGCAAACAGAGCGTCGTGGCGGGATCTACATGTGAAGCGGAGTACATGGCAGCCTCGGAGGCAGCACATGAAGCAATATGGGTGAAGGAGTTCATCACCGACCTAGGAGTCATACCTAATGCGTCGGGGCCAATCAAACTCTTTTGTGACAACACTGGGGCTATTGCACTTGCCAAGGAGCCCAGGTTTCACAAGAAGACAAGGCACATCAAGCGTCGCTTCAACTCCATTCATGAAAATGTTCAAGATGGAGACATAGAGATTTGTAAAGTACATACGGACCTGAATATAGCAGATCCGTTGACTAAACCTCTCCCTAGGGCAAAACATGATCAACACCAGAATTCCATGGGTGTTCGATTCATCACAATGTAACTAGATTATTGACTCTAGTGCAAGTGGGAGACCTGTTGGAAATATGCCCTAGAGGCAATAATAAAAGTATTATTATTATATTTCTTTGATCATGATAATTGTCTTTATTCATGCTATAACTGTATTATCCGGAAATCGTAATACACGTGTGAATACATAGACCATAATATGTCCCTAGTAAGCCTCTAGTTGACTAGCTCGTTGATCAACAGATAGTCATGGTTTCCTGGCTATGGACATTGGATGTCATTGATAACGGGATCACATCATTAGGAGAATGATGTGATGGACAAGACCTAATCCTAAGCATAGCACAAGATCGTGTAGTTCGTTTGCTAGAGCTTTTCCAATGTCAAGTATCTTTTCCTTTGACCATGAGATTGTGTAACTCCCGGATACCGTAAGAGTGCTTTGGGTGTATCAAACGTCACAACGTAACTGGGTGACTATAAAGGTGCACTACAGGTATTTCCGAAAGTATCTGTTGGGTTGACACGGATCGAGACTGGGATTTGTCACTCCATATAACGGAGAGGTATCACTGGGCCCACTCGGTAATGCATCATCATTATGAGCTCAAGGTGACCAAGTGGTTGATCACGGGATCATGCATTACAGTACGAGTAAAGTGACTTGCCGGTAACGAGACTGAACAAGGTATTGGGATACCAACGATCGAGTCTCGGGCAAGTAACATACCGATTGACAAAGGGAATTGTATACGGGGTTGATTAAATCCTCGACATCGTGGTTCATCCGATGAGATCATCGTGGAGCATGTGGGAGCCAACATGGGTATCCAGATCCCGCTGTTGGTTATTGACCGGAGAGTCGTCCCGGTCATGTCTGCATGTCTCCCGAACCCGTAGGGTCTACACACTTAAGGTTCGGTGATGCTAGGGTTATGAAGATATGTATATATAGTTGAGGAGAGGGAGGACTTCATACCTCAGCCTCTGGCACCTCCCTCTCTCCCCGTTACGTCTCTCTCTCGTAGTATAGGCGAAGCCCTGCTACTGTGACGCCCTGCATCCACCACCACGCCGTCGTGCTGCTGGATCTTCATCAACCTCTCCTTCCCCCTTGCTGGATCAAGAAGGAGGAGACGTCTCCCGTCCCGTACGTGTGTTGAACGCAGAGGTGCCGTCCGTTCGGCGCTTGGTCATCGGTGATTTGATTCACGTCGTGTTCGACTACATCATCCCCATTCTTTGAACACTTCCGCTCGCGATCTACAAAGCTATGTAGATGCATCCGATCACTCGTTGCTAGATGAACTCCTAGATGGATCTTGGTGAAACGAGTAGGAAAATTTTTGTTTTCTGCAACGTTCCCCAACAGCCCCATCCTGGGTGCCACCGATCAAAGCTCACCAGCGCGCCATTGCAGAACAAACGCCGGGAAGATTCGAACACACAACTGCAGTCGAAAGTTGTCCGGAACCTGACAAAGAAATCAGCTGGTGGCGGACAGACTTCGACGAGCGAGTCACTTATTTGGATGCCGTGCGCAATGCTAAGAGCTTTGACAAGGTCGTCCGGCAAGACGGGAGGCCGGTTGCCGTTGATGGTTACAATCAGCACTTTGCCGGTAAACTGGTCATCAAACGCTGCCATGCCACTGTTGAGCGACAGCACGCAGCGACCGAAGGCAGGACGGACCTCAGGATCTCCGTCTCGGAGATCCATGTTGACCGGCGACATGATAGTGAGCTTGAGTACAGGGAGTACAGGAGGGGGATTTGGGGGAACTGGAGTAGGAATCGAGATTCCAGAGGTGGGGGAGGGGTGGGAGATTGGGGATGAAAAGGTAGCTTGAATTTCGAACACGCGCCAAATGCTCTCGGCCCGCAATGACACGTCTCCAACGTATCTATAATTTTTGATTGCTCCATGCTATATTATCTACTGTTTTGGACATTATTGGGCTTTATTATATAGGTTTATATTATTTTTGGGACTAACCTATTAACCAGAGGCCCAGCCCAGAATTGCTGTTTTTTGTCTATTTTAGGGTTTCGAAGAAAAGGAATATCAAACGGAGTCCAAACGGAATGAAACCTTTGGTACGTGATTTTTGGAACGAACAAGACCCAGGAGACTTGGACCCTACGTCAAGCAACCAACAGGGAGGCTACCAGGTAGGCGGGTGCGCCTACCCCTCCAGGCGCGCCCTCCACCCTCCTGGGCCCCCTGTTGCACCACTGACGTACTTCTTCCTCCTATACATACCTACGTACCCCCAAACGATCAGATACGGAGCCAAAACCCTAATTCCACCGCCGTAACTTTTTGTATCCACGAGATCCCATCTTGGGGCCTGTTCCGGAGATCCGCCGGAGGGGGCATCGATCACGGAGGGCTTTTACAGCAACACCATAGCCTCTCCGATGAAGTGTGAGTAGTTTACCTCAGACCTATGGGTCCATAGTTATGAGCTAGATGGCTTCTTCTCTCTTTTTGGATCTCAATACAAAGTTCTCCCCCTCTCTTATGGAGATCTATTTGATGTAATCTTTTTTTGTGGTGTGTTTGTTGAGACCGATGAATTGTGGGTTTATGATCAAGTTTATCTATGAACAATATTTGAATCTTCTCTGAATTCTTTTATGTATCATTGGTTCTCTTTGCAAGTCTCTTAAAATTATCAGTTTGGTTTGGCCTATTAGATTGATCTTTCTTGCAATGGGAGAAGTGCTTAGCTTTGGGTTCAATCTTGCAGTGTCCTTTCCCAGTGACAGTAGGGGTAGCAAGCCACGTATTGTATTGTTGCCATCGAGGATAACAAGATGGGTTTTTTATCATATTGCATGAGTGTATCCCTTTACATCATGTCATCTTCCTTAAGGCGTTACTCCGTTCTTATGAACTTAATACTCTAGATGCATGCTGGATAGCGGTCGATGTGTGGAGTAATAGTAGTATATGCAGGCAGGAGTCGGTCTACTTGTCTTGGACGTGATGCCAATATACATGATCATACCTAGATATTCTAATAACTATGCTCAATTCTGTCAATTGCTCAACAGTAATTTGTTCACCCGCCGTAAAATACTTATGCTCTTGAGAGAAGCCACTAGTAAAACCTATGGCCCCCGGGTCTATCTTCATCATATTAATATTCCAATACTTAGTTATTTTTATTGCCTTTTATTTTACTTTGCATCTTTATCATAAGAATACCAAAAATATTATCTTATCATATCTATCAGATCTCACTCTCATAAGTGACCGTGTAGGGATTGATAACCCCTTATCGCGTTGGTTGCGAGGATTTATTTGTTTTGTGTAGGTGCGAGGGACTCACACGTAGCCTCCTACTGGATTGATACATTTGTTCTCAAAAACTGAGGGAAATACATATGCTACTTTGCTAAACCACCCTTTCCTCTTCAAGGGAAAACCAACGCAAGTTCTCAAGAGGTAGCAAGAAGGATTTCTGGCGCCGTTGCCGGGGAGGTCTACGCAAAAGTCAAACATACCAAGTACCCATCACAAACCCTTATCTCCCACATTAAATTATTTGCCATTTGCCTCTCGTTTTCCTCTCCCCCCACTTCACCCTTGCCGTTTTATTCGCCCTCTCTCTCTATCCTCCCTCTCTTTCTCTATTTGCCTCCTTTTGCCCGTTTCTTGTTTGCTTGTGTGCTGGATTGCTTGCTTGTCGCGATGACTCAAGATAACACTAAATTGTGTGACTTTACCAATACCAACAACAATGATTTTATTAGCACTCCGATTGCTCCTCTTACCGATGCTGAATCTTGTGAAATTAATGCTGCCTTGCTGAATCTTGTCATGAAAGATCTGTTTTTCAGCCTTCCTAGTGAAGATGTCGTTACCCATCTAAATAGCTTCGTTGATTTGTGTGATATGCAAAGAAGAAAGATGTGGACAATGATATTGTTAAATTGAAGCTATTTCCTTTCTCGCTTAGAGATCGTGCTAAAGCTTGGTTTTCGTCTTTGCCTAAAAATAGTATTGATTCGTGGAATAAGTGCAAAGATGCTTTTATCTCTAAGTATTTTCCTCCCGCTAAGATCATCTCTCTTAGAAACGATATTATGAATTTTAAGCAACTTGATCATGAACATGTTGCACAAGCTTGGTAGAGGATGAAATTAATGATACGTAATTGCCCTACTCATGGTTTAAATTTGTGGATAATTATACAAAAAATTTATGCCGGATAGAATTTTGCTTCTAGAAATATTTTAGATTCAGCCGCGGGAGGCACTTTTATGGAAATCACTTTAGGAGAAGCTACTAAACTCCTAGATAATATTATGGTTAATTATTCTCAATGGCACACTGAAAGATCTACTAATAAGAAAGTGCATGCGATAGAAGAGTTTAATATTTTGAGTGAAAAGATGGATGAACTTATGAAATTATTTGCTAATAAAAGTGTTTCTTCTGATCCTAATGATATGCCTTTGTCTACTTTGATGGAGAATAATAATGATTCTATGGATGTGAATTTTGTTGGTAGGAACAATTTTGGTAAAAACACGTATAGAGGAAACTTTAATCCTAGGCCTTATCCTAGTAATTCCTCTAATAATTATGGTAATTCCTACAACAATTCTTATGGAAATTATAATAAGATGCCCTCTGATTTTGAATCTAATATTAAAGAATTTATTACTTCACAAAAGAATTTCAATGCTTTGATTGAAGAAAAACTGCTTAAGATTGATGAGTTGGCTAGGAACGTTGATAGAATTTCTCTTGATGTTGATTCTTTGAAACTTAGATCTATTACACCTAATAATGATATCAATGAGTCTCTCAAAGCCATGAGAATTTCCATTGATGAGTGCAAATAAAGAACCGCTAGGATGCGTGCTAAGAAAGATTCATTTATAACAGTGCGTTCTTCTAGTCACCATGATAATAAAGATGAAGATCTAAAAGTTATTTATGTGTCCCCTATTAAATCTTTGTTTTGCAATATTAATCTTGATAATGATGGGACTGAATATGATCCACGTTTACCTAGAAGGCATTCCAAAAATTCGGAGTTTGTAGATCTTGATGCTAAATTTGATAAAAGTGGGATTGAAGAGATCAAAACTCTAGATGTTAATGAACCCACTATTTTGGATTTCAAGGAATTTAATTATAATAGCTTCTCTTTTATATATTCTATTTCCTTGTTACAATCGGTGCTAAATTCTCCTCATGCTTATAGTCAAATAAAGCTTTTACCAAACATATCGTTGATGCTTTGAAGCAATCTTATGAAGAAAAACTTGAGTTGGAAGTTTCTATCTCTAGAAAACTTTATGATGAGTGGGAACCAACTATTAAAATTAAAATTAAAGATCATGAATGCTATGCTTTGTGTGATTTGATTGCTAGTGTTTCCACGATTCCAAAGACTTTGTGTGATTTGTTAGGTTTCCGTGATTTTGATGATTGCTCTCTAAACTTGCACCTTGCGGATTCCACTATTAAGAAAACTATGGGAAGAATTAATGATGTTCTTATTGTTACAAATAGGAATTATGTGCCCGAAGATTTTATCGTTTTTGACATAGATTGCAATCCTTCATGTCCTATTATTCTTGGTAGACCTTTCCTTAGAACGATTGGTGCAATTATTGATATGAAGGAAGGAAATATTAGATTCCAATTTCCGTTAAGGAAAGGCATGGAACACTTTCCTAGAAATAAAATTAAATTAACTTATGAATCTATTATGAGAGCCACTTATGGATTTCCTACAAAAGGTCGCAATACCTAGATCTCTCCTTGCATTTTATGCCTAGCTAGGGGCATTAAACGATAGCGCTTGTTGGGAGGAAACCCAATTTCATTTTTATTCCTTGCTTTTTGCTCCTGTTTAGTAATAAAGAATTTATCTAGCCTATGTTTTGGTTTTGTTTTTTGTGTTTAATTAGTGTTTGTGCCAAGTAGAACCGTTGGGAAGAATTGGGGAAATTCTTGTTAATCTTGCTGTAAAAAAACAGAAACTTTAGCGCTCACGAGAACTGATGGAATTTTTATTTGGAAAGTACTATTGAGTTAATTATTTTTGAATATGATTAATAGATAAATTCCTCACGTCAAAAAATTTCTTTTAGAATTTTTGGGGTTCTAGATCTTGCGCTAGCTACAGATTACTACAGACTGTTCTGTTTTTGACAGATTCTGTTTTTCGTGTGTTGTTTGCTTATTTTGATGAATCTATGGCTAGTAAAATAGTTTATAAACCATAGAGAAGTTGGCTTACAGTAGGTTTAACACCAATATAAATAAAGAAAGAGTCCATTACAGTACCTTGAACTGGTCTTTTGTTTTCTTTTGCTAACGGAGATCATGAGATTTTCTACTTTAAGTTTTGTGTTGTGAAGTTTTCAAGTTTTGGGTAAAGATTTGATGGATTATGGAACAAGGAGTGGCAAGAGCCTAAGCTTGGGGATTCCCATGTCACCCCCAATATAATCTAAGGAAACCTAAAAGCCAAAGCTTGGGGATGCCTCGGAAGGCATCCCCTCTTTCATCTACTTCTATCGGTAATTTTACTTGGAGTTATATATTTATTCACCACATGATATGTGTTTTGCTTGGAGCGTCTTGTATGATTTGAGTCTTTATTTGTTAGTTTACCACAATCATCCTTGATGTACACACCTTTTGAGAGAGATACACATGATTCAGAAATTATTAGAATACTCTATGTGCTTCACTTATATTTTTTGAGTTATATAGTTTTGCTCCAGTGCTTCACTTATATCTTTTAGAGCACGATGGTGGATTTGTTTTATAGAAACTATTGATCTCTCATGCTTCACTTAGATTATTTTGAGAGTCTTAAATAGCATGGTAAATTTCTTAAATAATCCTAATATGATAGTTATACAAGATTAATAATAAAATTCTCTTATGAGTGTGGTGAATACTAAGAGAAGTTTGATACTTGATAATTGTTTTGAGATATGGAGATGGTGATATTAGAGTCATGCTAGCTGAGTAGTTGTGAATTTTAGAAATACTTGTGTTAAATTTTGTGATTCCTGTAGCATGCACGTATGGTGAACCGTTATGTAATAAAGTCGGAGCATGATTTATTTATTGATTGTCTTCCTTATGAGTGGCGGTCAGGGACGAGCGATGGTCTTTTCCTACCAATCTATCTCCCTAGGAGCATGCGCGTAATACTTTGCTTCGATAACTTGTAGATTTTTGCAATAAGTATATGAGTTCTTTATGACTAATGTTGAGTCCATGGATTATACGCACTCTCACCCTTCCACCATTGCTAGCATCTCTAATACCGCGCACCTTTCGCCGATATCATACACCCACCATATACCTTCCTCAAAACAGCCACCATACCTACCTGTCATGGTATTTCTGTAGCCATTCCGAGATATATTTCCATGCAACTTTCCACCGTTCCGTTTATTATGACACGCTCCATCATTGTCATATTGATTCACATGATCATGTAGTTGACATTGTATTTGTGGCAAAGCCACCGTTCATAATTCTTTCATACATGTCACTCATGAGTCATTGCATATCCCGGTACACCGCCGGAGGCATTCATATAGAGTCATATCTTGTTCTAAGTATCGAGTTGTAATTCTTGAGTTGTAAGAAAATAAAAGTGTGATGGTCATCATTATTAGAGCATTGTCCCAAGTGAGGAATGGAGACTATGATTCCCCCACAAGTCGGGATGAGTCTCCGGACGAAAAAAAAGAGGCCATAAAAAAGAGAAAAGTCCCAAATAAAAATATGAGAGAAAAAGAGAGAAGGGACAATGCTACTATCCTTTTACCACACTTGTGCTTCAAAGTAGCACCATGATCTTCATAGTAGTGAGTCTCCTTTGTTATCACCTTCATATACTAGTGGGAAATTTTCATTATAGAACTTGGCTTGTATATTCCAATGATGGGCTTCCTCAAAATGCCCTAGGTCTTCATGAGCAAACAAGTTGGATGCACACCCACTTAGTTTCTTTTTGAGCTTTCATATACTTATAGCTCTAGTGCATCTGTTGCATGGCAATCCCTACTCACTCACATTGATATCTATTGATGGGCATCTCCATAGCCCGTTGATACGCCTAGTCGATGTGACACTATCTTCTCCTTTTTGTCCCTCCACAACCACCATTCTATTCCACCTAAAGTGCTATGTCCATGGATCACGCTCATGTATTACGTGAAGATTGAAAAAGCTTTGATAATGTCAAAAGTATGAAACAATTGCTTGGATTGTCATCGGGGTTGTGCATGATTTAAATACTTTGTGTGGTGAAGATAGAGCATAGCCAGGCTATATGATTTTGTAGGGATAACTTTCTCTGGCCATGTTATTTTGAAGAGACATAATTGCTTACTTAGTATGCTTGAAGTATTACTATTTCTATGTCAACATTGAACTTTGGTCTTCAATCTTTCGGATCTGAATATTCATAGCACAATTAAGAAGAATTACATTGAAAATATGCCAAGTAGCATTCCACATCTAAAATTCTGTTTTTATCGTTTACCTACTCGAGGACGAGCAGGAATTAAGCTTGGGGATGCTTGATATGTCTCCAACGTATCTATAATTTTTTATTGCTCCATGCTATATTATCTACTGTTTTGGACATTATTGGGCTTTATTATACACTTTTATATTATTTTTGGGACTAACCTATTAACCGGAGGCCCAGCCCAGAATTGCTGTTTTTTGCCTATTTTAGGGTTTCGAAGAAAAGGAATATCAAACGGAGTCCTAGCGGAATGAAACCTTCGGGAACTAGTTTTTTGGAACAAACAAGACCCAGGAGACTTGGACCCTACGTCAAGCAACCAATAGGGAGACCATGAGGTATTAGGGCGCGCCTACCCCCCCCCCCCCAAGGCGCGCTCTCCACCCTTGTGGGCCCCCTGTTGCTCCACTGACGTACTTATTCCTCCTATATATACCTACGTACCCCCAAACAATCAGATACGGAGCCAATACCCTAATTCCACCGCCGTAACTTTCTGTATCCACGAGATCCCATCTTGGGGCCTGTTCGGGAGCTCCGCCGGAGGGGGCATCGATCACGGAGGGCTTCTACATCAAGACCATAGCCTCTCCGATGAAGTGTGAGTAGTTTACCTCAGACCTACGTGTCCATAGTTATTAGCTAGATGGCTTCTTCTCACTTTTTGGATCTCAATACAAAGTTCTCCACCTCTCTTGTGGAGATCTATTTGATGTAATCTTCTTTTTGCGGTGTGTTTGTTGAGACCGATGAATTGTGGGTTTATGATCAAGTTTATCTATGAACAATATTTCAATCTTCTCTGAATTTTTTATGTATGATTGGTTATCTTTGCAAGTCTCTTTGAATTATCAGTTTGGTTTGGCCTATTAGATTGATCTTTCTTGCAATGCGAGAAGTGCTTAGCTTTGGGTTCAATCTTGCGGTGTCCTTTCCCAGTGATAGTAGGGGCAGCAAGGCTAGTATTGTATTGTTGCCATCGAGGATAACAAGATGAGGTTTTTATCATATTGCATGAGTTTATCCCTCTACATCATGTCATCTTGCTTAAGGCGTTACTCTGTTCTTATGAACTTAATACTCTAGATGCATGCTGGATAGCGGTCGATGTGTGGAGTAATAGTAGTAGATGCAGGCAGGAGTCGGTCTACTTGTCTTGGACGTGATCCCTATATACATGATCATACCTAGATATTCTCATAACTATGCTCAGTTCTGTCAATTGCTCAACAGTAATTTGTTCACCCACCGTAAAATACTTATGCTCTTGAGAGAAGCCACTAGTGAAACCTATGGCCCCCGGGTCTATCTTCATCATATTAATCTTCCAATACTTTTTTATTTTTATTGCCTTTTATTTTACTTTGCATCTTTGCCATAAAAATACCAAAAATATTATCTTATCATATCTATCAGATCTCACTCTCGTAAGTGACCGTGTAGGGATTGACAACCCCTTATCGCGTTGGTTGCGAGGATTTATTTGTTTTGTGTAGGTGCGTGGGACTCGCGCGTAGCCTCCTACTGGATTGATACCTTGGTTCTCAAAAACTAAGGGAAATACTTACGCTACTTTGCTGCACCACCCTTTCCTCTTCAAGGGAAAACCAACGCAAGTGCTCAAGAGGTAGCACGCAAGCACAAGAAAACACCGGTGCCACCCACATGTCGGCCTAAGAGTCCTTATTATTTCTTTTTTGGAGAACCCGGCCTTTTTTGTGGATCTTTTGAGAGCCCGGCCTGAGAGTCATAATTTACCTGTTTGGCATTGGGTTACTACTCAGCCCATATTCAACGACACCTCACTGGCCCAAACAAGTGTACATCATCAAAAAGAAACTGAGCTGAAATTATATAACTTGAAAAAAGGAGATACGCTCTAAACACTGGAGAATGGTGATGCCCTCATTTAGCCCACCAGTAGTTCGAGATAATAAACAATTCTAAACAATGATATATACAACATTCAAACATTGACTATTGACTACTACTGACATAAATAGCAAGACATGATAGTTCATAAGAAGTCTTGCTACACCACCAAAACGCACCCATCTGCAGCGCTCAGACTCTTGTGATCTAGACGAGAATGACATTCTAAACAGAGGCAACTATTACATAGTAAGAGTGACATAGACGAGGATGACCAAATGACAAGGAATATGCATAACAAAAGAAAGGACTACCCATCCAGAACAAGCAGCAAAGACAACAAAGTCATTAGAAGAGATGATCCAACACCATCATAATTTGCAGCCCCGCTTCAGCGACCAATGCTCCGGAGACCCCAATACTCCACCCTTTCGACGCAACAGCCCAATTACCTATCAACCTGAAGGCTTGAACCACATCACTGCCTGTCACAATTGAGAAATCCAAGGATCAAAGTTAATCCGGATGCCTTTGTCATTCTCACATTCGTTTGGCTGCATGCTGTATCGTTGACAATCAGGGGAGTTTGCTCCCAAACTCCTAGAGCTCGCCGTGTAGACATAGTTTTCCATAGCAAACAGAGCCTCTCTGCCATCAAAGTCCTTGCCAACGGTGATCTCCTTGTTAATCAGATAATTGAGTCCGAGAAACAGAGAGTGTGAACCAAGGCTGTTTACCCGCCTCCAACTAAAAAATCATGAAGGCCCCAACAAGCTGGTATCCTCCTCATAAATGTAACTGCCACTGTCCAGATATTCACATATTTCACGGTGCTAGTATATAGTGGGGTTTTCGCAATATAACTTTTCCGGCTCATGTGTCCGAATGATCATCAGTCTTTTGCCATTGTCTGATCAAGCGAGGAACCAGTTGTGCTTCCCTGTTTTTAGCAAAGGTGGTGTGATTACAAAGGGCAGTAACTGTAGGGACACTACATCATATCAAAAAGGACAGACATTGTTAATGTAAGATCAGCATTGTTCAGAGTATGAGTAGGATAATGCAAGAAACAACATTGATATGTCCCTATTGGAACTGGGAGGAAAATACAGGGAAATGTATACTGGGTTCGAAAATGTAGAAGTGTCATGCATGGTTATACTCATGTTATCTCGCAATCGATTCTTCATAGGAAACTACCATGTCATGCATGTTATGGAATCATGTTCTGTCCTCAGAAACAAATTCTTCAAGGTAACTAACAGACCATGCATTTCTATATACTCGTGTTCTGTGGGAAATTTTTTTGTGAGGATATTATTCTAGCCATTGATTGCTGAAGGGTGAATATAGGTATGTACACATGGCAAGCATTACAGGATTTCACTACTTCCAAATATAGAGTTCTCCATATGCACATTTACTTCCCTAATGTATGGTTAGATGAAACCAATAGTGTGGTGCATGTTTCTACATCATGAAAATGAGGAAACCAACATGGCCATTGATACACACTCATATTTAGTAGTAGTATATAAATTACTGTAAAATAAGGAGAATATCCATATATTCCTAACTGTTTGATTATTCAGGGGTACAAATTGGCTGTAATGACATGATCACAATCGCATGAATTGACTCATTCCAAATATAGATGATTTCCGGCGTCTCTAATACATTGCCATAGTTCTACTCAAATTCTGCTCAAACAGGGATATGCCAATCATCACAAAAAGTTCAAACAGTGTCATGGTGTCATCATTAACATGAGACGGAAACAACTTACACACGCCGTCCCAGCAAGACGTGGTGCCATCTGCTTTGTCGATCGCGTAGATGATGCCATTATGTTCAATAGTATCACAGAAGTGTGTATCAGCTTTGACGATGATCCACTGCGATCTGAGTTGTCTCGAGCTAAAGTAGGCACCGGCGTAAAGATAGGCGAGTCCGCAGTCGAACAAGGCAATTAGCTTGAATTCTGCATAATTCGCATGTCGTGTGGGCACTTGGCAGATTACAATCTTCTACAAAACAAGGTCCATCCAACTAACGTGGTAATCTAGATGACTAGGACCACGATGGTAAAACTCTATATAATCCAACGGAGGAAGGATAATCTCATGGGAGGTCTGGAAGTTCATGAGCACCAACTTTTTACTGTCTTCTCTGAAGGCAGCCATCCAGTGGGAGTTCATGCCAAACCAGTACATACCTGCCAAGAAGTTTCGGGCGATGGTGATCGGATTTGAATTTGAGGTAAATGATGTACGGCGACCCACTACATACCTGCAAAGAAGTTTCGGCTAATGGAGATCGGATTGAAGTCGAGGGGCATCATGTACGCCTCCGTATCATGGTGAGCCAATCTCGCAAGACCAGATAGAAGCAAGCAGGGTGACTTGAAAAGCTTTGGCCTCACTTCGATGATGGTCGTGTGCATGACCCTCGAGCATGCAGCCAGCCACAGGGCGCTCAACATATCCATACACGAACAACAGAGGTCGAGGACATCACTGGGGAGATTGCTCCAATCACGGCTCATACGGATCCTGCGTGGTTCGCGTTCGGCCATGGTGGAGTTTGGAAGGTGGGGTTTTGGTGGGCTTGATTTACGGGGGAGAAGGCTGTCGGTGATGGAGCGGCTAGCGAGGGAATAGTGGTACTAGGGGAGGCGAGCGAGGTGAGGGTATGTGGGGGAACAGTGAGATAATGAAGAGTGACCTCAAGATCTCCGGCGAGACAGAGATGGAGATGGAGTCGTGCTAGGGGAGAGGGAGACGAGGCGAGGCATGCTATACAGCGGCGGTGACAGTGGCTGCACAGTGCACAAGGTGAGGCTGACTTTGGTAACCCGGACAAGCCGCCTGGACTGATGTCACCTCGGGCATAGGGTCTTGTCACTTCACTGTGAGGACCGGATGAATAATAGTATTTTGACCATCAAGTGTACCACAGTTGTACTACTACTACTACTACTACTACTACTACTACTACTACTACTACTACTACTACTACTACTACTAGTAGTAGTAGTAGTAGTAGTAGTAGTAGTAGTAGTAGGAGTAGTAGGAACATGAGTACGCTCCCGTGCTAGCATGCCTCTGGGTTCACTTCATCCTCCAGCTATCATCCATATTGCGAGAAGAACCAAATTATCGTGCATGCGGAAGCACGAAGAAGAACTTTTCTTTTTTGAGGATAACCGCATATTCCTTAACCGTAGTAGGAACGTGAGTAGTACTCCCTCCAGTCCTCTTTTGTCTGTGCATAACTCTTTTCAGTATTTCTCTAATTAGTCTGTGTATATACCCTTTTGCATGTGCCCATTTCCCTCCATGCCCCGCATTCACAGCATTAATTAGCATACGCATGAGCAGCTACAGCCAGACTCCATCCAATAAACTACAGCATATGAGTGGGCCATTCTGTGTGCGTAGGAGAGAGAAAAGGCAACCGAAGAGCCCGTCCAATCCATTGCATGCAGCAGTCAAACCACCGCAACTCTCCTCGTCCATGCGCATAACTTCTCCCATTTACTTCTCCATCGGGAACCGATTTTCCTCGGCTTTTTCGCTACTCCTTGATCTTCATTTGCATCCAAACCACACTGCATTCACATTGTTCTAACCTCTTCACATCCTCCTGGAGTAATTCCGAAGCCCCTATAAATAATCATCTTCTTCAATTAGACTGGCCATCTAATCCTAATTCTCCAAACCATAGCCCTCCGGTCCAGCGGTTCCAACTGGCGAAAGAGATCGAGATGAAGGTTTTTTTGCGTCCAACATGTCCTCGTCGAGGGCTCGTTGAGCATAGTTGCCATAGTCACCGACCACCGAAGGGTTGTTCGGAAGTGGATCAACAATGTATCCAACTCCCTCCAAAAGGTGGAGATGAATGTCATCGGTCTCGATGCAGAGTACACGAAGCGTGCCACTGGGAAGATCCAACGCGCTGCTGTCCTTTAGCTGTGCCTCGAAGAAGATGTTGTGGTGTACCACATCATACACGTGCCCTCCATACCGGGTGAGCTTCACGATTTCTTGTCTCGGGAGGACATATACTTCTATGGGGAAGCCATCGCAGGGGACAAACAAAAGTTGGAGCCGTACAACCTTGATTCGAAAAGCATCGCTGACCTACAAACCAGAATAAAAATTCCTGTAGAAGATTGTGATAAACCGACACTATCCCTATTCGATATAGCAAATTTTGTGCTCGGAACAAATCTTCAGAAGGGTGACGAGACGCTGGCATTAAGGTTGTCTGGATGGGAGAATTATCCCTTGACGTATGAGCGGACAAAATATGCTACCCTCGATGCCCGTGTGAGTTTTGAGATAGCTGCAAGGTCCAGAGCTTATTACGAAGCCATCTCCCACAGAAAAGGATGTTCCGTGATTAGTTTCATCCACTGCCACTCGTGATTCCGGTGACGCCGCTCCAACCCACGGCACCACGTCCCCTGACGTGCGCCTCACCCCTCTCAGCCGCACCGCCCCTCTGCCTTTGTGTGCATGACATGTGGGACACCTTAAATGCGGCGAGCATCAAGTTTCTACCACAGCCAAACGCGATTCCCACGACGCCGCACGAACCCATGACACCACACGTCCCCCGATCTGTGGCTCACCCCTCTTGACCCCACTGCCCCTATAAATTTGAATTTGAAACTTATAAAACGAAAAGATTCAAAACAAATAAACTAAGAGAGAGGGAGTATATCGTAGGATGTGTCCCATACGAAACAAGTCCCCTGGTTTGTCACCACGGAACATCAAGATGCATTTGTATGATTAGTTTATCTTGTGAGAGAAAAGGATGAACAAGGGAAGGCCTCTAGAGATAGAGATAGACACTACTACTACCAATGTGTTGGCCCGTGTGTTGCAATGGATCCAAAGTAGTAGAATAATACTTGTTCACGTGCTTGAAATATAAACACTCTAGTTTTGATATACTCCCTCCGGTCCTTTTTACTCTGCATATAAGGATTGTTGAAGTCAAACTTCATAGAGTTTGACCATATTTATACGAAAAAATATTAACATCTATAATGCTAAATTTATACAATATGAAAAGTAAAGTCATGACGCATCTAATGTTGTTGATTTCACATTCTAAATTTAGCATATTGTATAAATTTAGCATTATAGATGTTAATAATTTTTCATATAAATATGGTCAAACTTTATGAAGTTTGATTTCAGACAATCCTTATATGCAAAGGAAAAAGGACCGGTCGGAGTATATCAAAACTAGAGTTTTTATATTTCAAGCACGTGAACAAGTATTATTCTACTACTTTGGATCCATTGCAACACACGGGGCAGCACATTAGTAGTAGTAGTGTCTATCTCTATCTCTAGAGGCCTTCCCTCGTTCATCCTTTTCTCCCACAAGATAAACTACTCATACAAATGCATCTTGATGTTCAGTGCAATGCATGGGCATCTTGCTAGTAGGGAGAAGGAGTTTGTGTGACACATATCTGGCTATATTAAGGGATAGGTAGATAGCATTTGTGCGAGGCATACTTAAAGCATCACGAAGATAAACAAAATTGTGTGCATGCAAGTGTCGGAAAAATGAAGCGAGAAACAATGTGTGTGTGCACGCGTGTGTGTGTGTGTGTGAGAAAGAGAGATAGAGAGGGAGAGTAAGAGCAAATCTCAAAACAAAAGATGCTCTGCTGGAATCCCATTGTATGTATTCATATGGTTCTGGAACTCGAGTTAACCTTAGGCATATGTGTGAGAGACATTATTATACGTTGAGACATTAGTGGCTGTGGGTGGGCGGAATTAAAGGGGTGGGCGTGTTTGACAGAGAGAGCGTGTGTGTTTATGTGTGAGAGACTTGTAGGACGGGGTAGAAAGACGAATTCTAACCTTGACGGAGGGAGAGAAATATACGAAGTGCGCGTGTGTGATTCTGATGCCCACAGGGAAATGAGATATGTATGCGTGTGAGAGAGATTGCACAATTCATTCACGTATCACTATCTACGATCGTGGACGTGCATCGCTTGAACATAAATCAATATCTACTTTGTATTGTGGCCAAAGGTACAATATCGATTCAATTCTATAAAGATTGGACACTCACGTATCACATTTTTTTCTATTTAAATAAACCTTTTCAGTTGTGCATGCCAAAGTTACAGTGATGTTTCTTCAAACAACCAATGTAGCTATCATGTACATGCACCGTTGTTACTCTTTCATTCAAAATCATTAGTCTTGGGTAATTTAAGGTTCTATTATGAAGTAATATATGTAATATCCATATATGAATTCAACGGGTACGAAATTTATGAAATGGAGGCAATGTAATCATATGAGGTAACACTTTTAAGTAGCGGACTACAATATCCATTTCTTTTTGTGCGCCTCTACACTAACACGTCAATGCATTATGTTTAAAGTAAATAACCAATTGCACTAAATTATCTACTTACACGAGAAATACATAGGCTGAGCATTTGATCCCTTTTTTGTGAATGCGCCACTACACCCATACGATTGGCCGCGCCCGTGTGAACGTCCAAGTTGTCGGTGCATCATCCCGAGTTATTGTGTTTTTTTCTGGGGTGGACTTCACACCAGTTATTAACTGCTGACGCATGCCCCGTGTACACAGTCTCGCATGACCTTCCCGCTAGCACGGTCCAAAATTAGTTGAAACTGGGTACGAATGATCCCGCGGGCGGCAAAATCTCCTGCCTCCTTCTAAAATTTCCGCCACCTTAGTCTTTAGCATGCGAAATTCCCCTTTTGTCCTTGGTGCATGGAAACCAACAGTTACAATACCGCCCTCATCTACATAATAGGTCGGGGCTGCTTTCATAACTTTCGCCCCCCCACTACACGGCACCCCCATTTCCTCTCCCCCTCCCACAAAAACGACTAACTCCACAGCACCAGAGCATCTCACATCACGCCGTCCATACTTCATCAGCCTTTCTCCCCTCCCCTCTCGAAACCCTAGACTGCTCATCCACCGGCGTCCACCTCGCCGGATCTGCTTCTGCGGCCGCATCTAACCCTCCCACCTCCCCTAGAAACAAGTAGACTACTCATCCACCACTGTACCACAGCCCATTCAGTGTCGGCCTTGTCCACGGCACCGGATCTGCTTTGCCGGTACTCTCATCAACCGCAGCGCATCTGCAGCAGCTCATTCATACTCCCCACCGGAGACGCTTCTTCCCACCCCCCTGGAGCCGCCCCACCGACGCCCCCGTCGACGGCCTCTGATCCTCTTCGCCGACAACTTCCTCAACCTTACGGGAGCCGCTTCGATGACACCATCGTCAACCCCACCGGAGTAGCTTCGCCTATACCATTTTCAACCCTACCGGGGCCGCTTTGCCAACTCACAAGTCCACGGCCTCAGATCCGCTTCCTCGCACCCTCATCCAACCTACTGGAGTAGCTTCTGACGCCCCGTCCACGGCCACAGATCCGCATCGTCGACACCATCCTTAACCCAACCACCGGAGCAGCTTCACCTACGCCCTCGTCCACGACCATAGATCCGCTTCACCCACACCATACTCCACCCTACTGGAGCAGCTTCACCTACGCCCTCGTCCACGGCCACAGATCCGCTTCGCCCACACCGTACTCCAACCTACCGGAGCCCCGCCACAAACACCCTACTCCACAATTCTAGATATCCTTTCCGGACCCCGATAGCCAGCGCAGCGTCATCACCCTTGACGTTTCTAACCCGATTCCCACGGACAAGGTACTTTTCACCTTTAAACCCGTCTACCATCACCTGCCCGATGTACTTCAAATATACTAATAGGTCGTTGTTACCTATTATGCAGCTGGCAAAAACTACAAGGACGATGTTTCTTCTAGATCTAACAGCTTGGCCAACCAAGATCCTGGAGCGAGGCATTGCTATGATCTTGTAAGCATGTCTCTCTCTCTCTCTTGTATTGTTCTATGCCTGTCAGCGTGCTTTGCTAGGATTTTCGACCAGTAATCCCTTTGTGTAGACAATGATTTCTACTACTGGCTGCTAAATTAGATATGTAGATGTCATACATGATACTACCTCGTACCTCCATTCCTAAATATAAGTCTTTCTAGAGATTCCACTATAGGCTACATACAAAGCAAAATGAGTGAATCTACACTCGAAAATGCATCTATATACATCTGTATGTGGTCCATACTGGAATCTCTACATAGACATATATTTAGGAACAGAGGCTGTACATTACACAAAATCGTAGGTGGCATGTAGGAATTCCAGTACACTACATTAGGCTCCCTTAGAGTGCCTGCTAATCCAGCACACAGAGTCATGGCTAGTTTATGCTACGCACACAATCATTAATTGGTGGTTTAAATATGCGCAAGGGATATGCAATGTATTATCATGTAGAGATGTCTGAAATTAGCCGTGTCAACTTGCAGATAGGGTTACACAATGAAAAGTACAAGATGTATGTGGCAATTTCATGGAACATTGCAAAAAAGGAGAGCCAATGGTGAGCCTATACAGTGTGCTATGGTACATCACTCCTCCATTGCAATCATCGTGACATGTTATTTGTATGTCAGTTCTATTGGCCAAGTTTCTTAGGGACAGTTATTATGAGTTATCCTAAGAAAATAAGCACCTGTGAATATAAGCTCCATGTAATAAGCCAACCAATTCTTTTCATTTCATTTTTAGCTTATCTTTGGTATGATCAGTGAAAATTCTAGATTGCATTATATTTTTTTCATTTTGCTGCCCATATGAAAATTAATTTGACTTGCAAACATCACAAATTGAACCCAGTGCAGTAATTAATATGATAGGAAAATAGACCTTCACTATGTGCTCAAAATGCAAATACAAAGATACCATCTACTTGGCACAATCTACTTTGGTTAGTGTTTTCCATAGAGATCCCATTGCCTAATTTAAACGAAAAACACATGACCCACATTTAAATGAAGAACAATTATTTATTGAAATTGGATGGTCCAAGTGGCTGGTTATTATCATATAGCACCACCACCTGAAAGTATCATATAGCAGCAGCAGCTCATAGCAACTCATCATATAGCAGCAGCAATAGTAGTGTGCAATTCATCATATACCATCAGCAACTCATAGCAATTCATCATATAGCAGCAGCAGGAGCAGCTCATAGCAATTCATCATATAGTAGCAGCAGGAGCAGCTCATAGCATTTCATCATATAGCAGCAGCAGGAGCAGCTCATAGCAATTCATCATATAGCATCAGCAGGAGCAGCTCATAGACTTTCATCATGCAACAGCACCAGGAGCAGCTTATAGCAACTCATCATATAACACCAGTAGCTCATAGCAATTCATCGTATTGCAGCAGCAGCAGCAGCTCATAGCAATTCATCATATAGCAGCAACAGCTCATAGCAATTCATCATATAGCAACAGCAGGAGCAACTCATAGTAATGCATCATGTAGCGGCAGCCGAAGCAGCTCATAGAAATTCATCGTATAGTGGATCAGAATGAAAATTTGGCAAAAAAACAGAGGAGATCCTCACCTTCTTGGATGAGCTCATCCTTCAACAGCACCTTAAGGCCATGGCCTAGGAGGTAGGGAGGGGGAATAAGGTGCCTTCTGCCGCAGTGTGGCATCAGCCGTAGTTGTGCAGCGCCTACCGGAGTAGTGCGTTGGACGAACCACAGTGGAGCAGCTACTGGAGACCATGAGAATGAGGGGCTGCACCAGAGGGAGGAGTAGCCAGGGAGATTTTCCCCTACCTGTCGGCCATGTAGGCTAGCTGGACAGTGCATCATTGAGGACCAGGCCAGATGGGACCAGTGGCGACGGCTTGCTGGAGGAACCCTAGTGCTGCAGGCAGGGTATCGAGGTAGAGGGAAAGGGGAGAGGAGATGCAAGCGGGCAGGGCAATGAACGCTTGCGTGTTCATTTTTACTTGAGGGTGAGGTGTGACGCGGGTGTCACCAGTTGCATTTTGAGTGTAATATAGGCAGACAACAGAGTCATTTCAGTATTCCCCTTCCCTTCAATTTTTAGTGAGGTTCTACTCGAAATACCTCCCTCCAAAGCGAAATTAGTTAAGCCCAAGCCCATAACTCAAAAATGACTTCTTTACATCTTTTATGGCTTATTTTGACAATAAGCCCTGAAAAGGCGGAATAGAACTGGCCCTTAACCTGCAATTCAATTGTGCGTGGAATGATGAATCACTCCTGCCTGCTATAGTGTACATTTAGGCATCATCATACATGGCATAACCTAATACATGTGCATTCCATTGTAGAATATGGAATATGCAATGTTTATGTTAGTTCATACATTGCACATGATGTTTAAATGCCCATTAAATCTGGTCAGTCAAGTGATGGTCTTTAAGCCTCCTTCTTTGCTACTTTTCTTGATCTGTAAGATTTGCTCACACATATGTTCAATTGCTTGTTTGCATCAGCCAGCCATACTAGGACTATTTGCTTTGATTACTTGTTTTTCTTGACCTAACACTCTAATAGAGCTTGTCAATGATTTAAACACTAAGGGCTGCTGTAGTGGGGCCTTTTCTAACTCATAGGTGACATAAAGGTTTGGCTGTACACTAAAGTAGGCTCTCCAAGAGTACCCGGAGATCCAGTTCGAAGGTATGCATAGTTTTTACATATTGCAGACATAATAAATGCTCATTTCATTGTGTGCAAGTGCAAGAGATGTAGCATGTTTCATTATGTGGTGTTGTTTTGTTATAATCTCATCCTTTTGTGTTCACAGACTGGAAAGTATGCATATTTATCTTCTAAGGAGATGAGTAACTAGTTTGTGTCACCTTCTAGAGGGGGTGCAATGAAGATAAGATTGAGGATTTCCAACTAGAAGATGTTAGGAAGGAGCCTTGCAAGAGAAGTAGGAGCTGCGCTGAGCCTCTTCAACCTATTAAGGTAAGTCACTATATCCAACTCAACAGTTCTATTCTTTGTTTGTTTCAGGCCTAGTTAATTTGCTCTTTTCAATTGCTTTATTTGTCCTCAGCTAATGAGATGCCCAAAGAATGATGCCTGATGTTGGGTACTTGTATAACTATTAGTCGACATAATTAAAGGCCTTACCATTTAATTACTCTGCCGAAGTGTGCCTGAAGCTTTGAAGTCTATTAACCAACTATTATTGAATGAGGCTCACAATCTAGTTTATACTAGGCTAATGATTGCATAGTTTTGCTTGCTGTAGTATGTTTGTATGAAATCCTCTGCTATTCATTATGCTCCCTAAGACTTTAATTGAGCTACAGAATGGCCAACTGCTTGCTTACTTCTATGCAACGTGTTTTTTAAATTTGTAACTTGTCTTTGTTTTGGATTGGGCCCCAACATCATGCTCCTCTGGTTAGCTAAGAGAGATTTCTATATGCAGGCTGCACATAGTACCTTTTTTATAATTTTTAAAATATCACCTCCTTATGCTTCATGATGTGTAACATTATTGTTAGTCCTGTTTTGCCATGTACAAAATAGTCTGTATTGCTCGCTTCACTGTTGTAACTATATTTTTTCCCTAGTCATGTGTACTTACAGAAACATTTCAGCATGAAGTGACATCAAGACAAAGATCTGCGAGCAGTGCGGCATGGCCGTTACTGAATGATTATGGATTGGAATTGGAATGTGTTGATGTTCTCGAGCATCAACTAGAGGTGGCAACACAACGTGTACATGATTCTGAACGTATAATCAACAAGTTGAGACTGGACATGCAGGTATTAGATGCAGGAGTCAAAAAAATGAAACAAGGTACTAAGGTAACAACGAAGGAATTGGAGATTTTGCAGACTGAAATTTGTGCTATCTAAATCCATCCAATCCTATTTTCTGAAGAGATTATAGTTCAAATGGTAAGTTATGTTGATGCGCGTCCATGATGTATGAGTTGTATTTACCCAGTGTATGTAATTTGTTGTTTGTGTATGCTTTATTATCACTGGTGCCGAACCATAATGCCCAGTGGGTATAATCGGCTGTAATTTATTTATTGTATAGTGTAGGATTATTCTATGTTTCTATGCCTTAGTCTCTTTAGTGTATAGTGTATGTTTTTTAGAGGTGATAGTATAGAGTAGGATAATTCTTTGAATATGCTATGTCGTTCAAACGGGGGCCAACTCGCCCAAACGTTGTAGTGACCATGGCCGTCCACAGGCCATACAATCCATGGGCCATCTACATGACAGACGATCCATGGCTTTCTATGGGCTGTCGGATCCGTGGGCTTCTATGGGCCATCAGATCCGTGGGCCTTCTATGGGTCGTCGGATCCATGGTCCTTCTATGGGCCATCGGGTCAATGGGCCTTCTACGCCCCGTAGGATCCATGGGCCTTCTACGGGCCGTCTCATCTATGGGCATTATACGGGCCGTATAAGGGGCCGTAAACGGGCTAGAGTTGAAATCGTCCATTCACGGGCCGACCATAACGGGCCATCGTTAATCGGCCATATTTGATGACGCTATGAAAATGGCCCAACGTATTAATGGGCCACAAACGGGCTAACTGTAACCATGGGCTGAATTTGGCCCACAAGTAGAAATGACAGTAACAGGCCGAAAGTAAACGAATGCTAGAAATGAGCCCAAGAATGAATGGGCCCTGAGAAGGCCGAAAGATAACATGGGCTGGAAATGGCCCAACGGAATAATGGGCCATTAATGGGTATAAAGTGATACACTGTTCATTACGGGCCAGTTTTACAATGGGTCATTAATGGGCCGAGGGTTACTAAGGGCCTCATATGGGCCAAAAGACGTCATGGGCCATACATGGGCCGGAAGTTAAAACGGGCTGGAATTATATTGGATGGCCCAAATGACGCTACTGGGCCTAATTTGGATAGGCCGTAAACGTGCCCTACGTTAGCGGGCTGCAAATGGGCTATATGCGAACATGCCGCTAACAGGCTTGCAGTGGGCCGGCCCGCTACCTTTTGACCAAGTTAAACGGGCCGGCCTTTTCACAGGAATGGGCCTCTGTTGGGCCATGCCACATGTCAACATATCATAGGCGGTTTGGGTCCAATGAGTGGATGCCATCTATCCCAACGTCGAGCCGACACGTGTTCCCTCCAGCCAATGATGATTTTACATGTGGAAAATCCCCATTGGTCGGGGCTGTTAACGGGTTATCGGATCCAAAACTAGACTCGATAGCTTAACGGCGTTCCGTTACGGTGGATTCCATGTGCCGGTCACCCTTGGCGAAAGCACTTCTGTGACGCGCGATTTATCGTCATGGAAGTGGACACTTTCGTGATGATAATTTTGGTAATGTCATGGAACACTTCTACGACAGCACAAGTATGAATATCTTGATTCTGTCATAAAATTGTCATGGATGTACATGCATGACAGAAAACGTGACCTACTGTGACAAACACATATCATCACGGTAGTGTATTTTTTTGTAGTGCCGGCATGAGTCGTCCTAAAGGGAAGATCACACTACTGGTAACGTTCAAGGGGGTGTTAAACTACCGGACTGAGAAGATCGTGTTTGACGTGGTTAACCTCCCCTTGCTGTATAATGGAATCCTTGGTCGCCTAGCCTTGGAAAAGTTCATGGCGGCATCCCACTATGCCTACAACACTCTAAAGATGCAGGGGCCAATCGGCGTCATTTCCATTCCATCAGACAAGAAGGAGGCAGTTATATGCATGGACATGATGTATCAAGAAGCAATCACTGCAGAAGCCGTGGAAGCTGTTGCTCCCGCCAAGGAAAGCCAGAAAGGGAAGAAATCAATCAAGGATGCCAGCAAGGAGTTTGGGAAGCGCACAAGCGCACTCCTAAGGAGTGCGCCACGACTGTCGATGACTTGCCAGAGATTTTCAATAGCAAGAGATCAAAGGTTGGTTCGCCTGCTGTGAAGAAGGTCCTAGCAAGGCTGGTTGGCATTGATGGTACATTTACTATCAGCGCCTCCCTCGATGACCAATAGGAAAGCGCTTGTTGCCTTCCTAAGGGCGAATGTCGATGTGTTTTCTTGTCTACCATCTGACATCCCCAGTGTTCGTAGGGAGGTAATCGAGAACCACCTTGTTGTCTGTCCACATGCCCAGCCCATCAAGCAGATGGTCCGAAAGCAAACTTTGGAGCGGCAACTGTTCATTGCCGAATAGATCAGGAAACTTGAGGCACCTGGTTTGGTGAGAGGAGTGTTGCATCCAACGTGGTTGGCAAATGCAGTGGTAGTGAGCAAGGCAAATGGGAAATGGAAGCTTTGCATAGATTTCATGGATCTAAATAAAGCATGCCTGAAGGACCCATTCCCCTTGCCACGCATCGACCAAATTGTGGATTCCACCTCTGGGTGTGACCTGCTTTCCTTCTTGGATGCCTACTTCGCATACCACCAGATCTTCATGTCCAAGGAGATGAAGAGAAGACTGCGTTCATAACCCCATGCGGCACATACTGTTTTGTGCGGATGCCCTTCGGGTTAAAGAGCACTGGATCCACTTTTGCGAGAGCAGTATAGATTGAGTCCCAGCTGCACAGAAACATTGAATCCTACATGGATGATATAGTGGTCAAAACCAACGACATATTGACTCTCATTCAGGACTTGGAAGAGACCTTTGCAAATCTATGCAATATCAACTTGAAGCTGAACCCGGAGAAGTGTGTGTTTGGCATTCCTTCTGGTAAGCTACTTGGCTTCTTCGTGTCCCACCGGGGGATCGAGGCCAACCCCTACAATATCAAGGTGATTGAGCAAATCCAAGCACCCAAGACAGTTAAAGACGTGAGGCGTTTGACTGGATGTGTTGCCATGCTAAGCAGGTTCATCTCTAAGTCCGCCGAGCGCGCCTTGCCATTCTTCAAAATCTTAAAGAAGGCAGGGCCTGTAGAGTGGACCCCGGACGCGGACGCTACGCTACAAGATTTGAAGACCTACCGTCCCTATTTTTCCACCTTAGTCGCTCCTAAACCATAAGAGCCACTGTTGCTTTATTTAGCGGCGACCAATCATGTGGTTAGTGCAGCGCTGGTGGCAAAGGGGGAGGTAGATGAAGCAGCAGGCACAACCGCCGTCCCCTCTGGAGAGGAAAGTGAACCCGTCCCGGCAAGGTCTAATACATATCAAGACAAGGAAGAGAGAGGCAACAAAGATAGTTCTAAGGTCACGACAAGGAAGAAAGTGGTACAGTGGCCAGTGTACTTCGTCAGTTCCCTGCTACAGGGAGCCAGGTCGAGGAACTCTGGCATGCAAAAGTTGATTTTTGGCCTCATCATGGCCACAAGGAAACTACGCCATTACTTCCAAGCCCACGAGATCACGGTTGTCACCCGCTTCCCCTTGCAACGCATACTGGGGAACACTGATGCCACAGGAAGAATAGTGGAATGGGCATTGGAATTGTCCAGCTTTGGTTTGAAGTTTGAGAGCACGTCAACTATCCAAATCAGAGCATTGGCCGAATTTATTGTGGAATGGACGCCTACCACTGACGAAGAAGTGTTGGAGACAGTTGTCCCCATAAAGGAAGCGCCCCAAGAATGGATCGTGTACTTTGATAGTGACTTCTCCCTAGAAGGTGCAGGAGTTGGCGTGCTTCTCGTTTCTCCCACTAGGGAGCACCTCAAGTACATCGTTAGAATGCCCCCCCCCCCCCCGAAAAAGGCTACCAAGAATACTACAGAGTATGAAGGAATCTTTGCCGGGCTCAGGATCACAACAAAACTGGGAGTCAAGAAGTTGATCATCCATGGAGATTCGCAACTTGTGGTGAGTCAAGTGAACAAGGATTATCAAATCCTGTTGATGGAGGCATATGTCGAGGAAGCAAGAAAGTTGGAGGAGTGCTTTGAATGATTGCAAACAGAGCACATACCACGTGTGGAAAACAACATTGCTGACCATCTATCAAAGTGATTGCACAAAAACACCCTATGGAACTAGGGACTTTTGTTCTCCATCTGGCTCAACCCTCTGTATCCACGGCAACAATGGCCAGAAAGAGGAGGAAACTGGACTCCGACAAGCCTCTCCTGGCAGAGCTTCCCGAAGCCCTCGATAGAGATCTTGCTAGGAACAACTCCCCTTCGATCGGTAAGCTACACCCTCCCGCCAAACTACCAGTCTTGGCAATTGAGGCATGCGCCCTCATGAATGAGGAGGTGCCGATGATCCTCGTTGTCAAGACTCTAGCTCCAACTTGGGCACGACACATAGTCTGTTTCCTCCAAACAGGAGAACTTCCCTAAGAGCAAGAAGAAGCCGAAAGAGTAGCTCGGTGGGCCAGTATGTATCAGTTCGTTGATGACACACTATACAGAAGAAGGCCCAAGAATTTGAAATAGAAGGGCATTTGCCGGGAAGAAGGAAAGAAACTGCTAGCAGAGATTCAGAAGGGTATGTGTGGATCCCATATTGGATCAAGGTCCTTGGTTGGAAAAGCCTTCCGGCAAGGTTTCTACTGGCCCACGGCCCTCCAAGATGCAATTTAGCTAGTCACCAAGTGTGAAGCCTGCCAGTTCCACTCCAAGAATATCCATCAGCCTACTAAAGATCTCCAAATGATCCCTTTGTCATGGCCATTTTCAGTCTAGGGGCTCGACATCTTGGGCCCCTTCCTCCTTGCTACCGGGGGCTTTGAAATCTTGTACGTTGCAATCGACAAGTTTGCAAAGTGGCCGGAAGTGGAGCCCGTGAGGAAGGTAACCGCACAGTCAGCTACCAAGTTCTTGAAAGGATTGGTCTGCCATTTCGGAGTACCCGCCAAAATCCTACAATGGCACCCAATTCACAAGTCGCGCCTTCATGCAATACGTTCATGCCTTCGGAAGCAAGATATCATTTGCCTCTGTTGCCCATCCTAGAAGCAATGGACAAGCTGAGAGTGCGAACACTGAAGTGCTATGAGGACTCAACACAAGAACCTTTGATAAGCTGCAGAAGTGTGGCAGGCGATGGATCGATGAGCTGCCGGTGGTTCTTTGGTGCCTCCATATGATAGCAAATCGAGCTACCGACCAGCCTCCCTTCTCCCTAGTCTATGGGGTCTATGGGGCAGAAGCAGTGATCCCCACAGAACTCATATACGGATCACCTCGAGTGCTTGCCTACGATGAAGTAGCGCAAGAATAACACCGGCGTGACGACGTTGTGCTACTTGAGGAGAACTGTCTCCGGGCTGCTATGCGTGCTGCACGCTACCAGCAAGCCTTGCATCGCTATCACAGCCACATGGTTCATGCCTGGAGTTTTGAGGAAGGCGACCTTGTGCTTAGGCGTGTTCTGTCCGCCAAGGGTGAAAACAAGTTGACGCTGAAGCGGAAAGGCCCTTACCGGTTAGTACGAGTCACGAGACCCAGCGTAGTCCGTCTGGAGACCGGAGATAGCATTCTGTTGCAAAATTCATGGAACATTGAGAATCTCCGTAAGTTCTACCCTTAAGGCGCGGCTGTCGGGCCCTGCCCGGCAGCACCCTTTTGTACAAGCATTGCCGATGTTGCATGTAACCCTTTGTACAAAGCCAGGCAGAGACCCTAAGCAACAGAGAAATAAAGGAAGCCTTGGGGGCCCCAAAGAAGATTGCATGCATGCATAAGCATATCATGAGAATAGCATGATCATGTAGATAAGATCGCATGTAGCTCTGTTTTCATCTGCACTAAGCTATAGGATTCTTGCCGCAGTCTTGGTCCCGAAGAGAAGAACTGAAGACAAGCCTACGTAGTGGTCCCCGACAAGCCAAACAGATAAGTTCCTTCTTATCCATTCATGTTCTGTAAAGTGAAACTTGTGCATATGAAAACCATGCCACCTTCGAAACATAGGTGCTCCCACCCTTTGACTCGAGCGTTGCTTCGGTTAGGGTGGTCGCATTGGTTTTTGACGGAAAAGGTTTAGTGGGGGCTGGCCCCTTGTTAAAGTTTGTGCCTAGCAGGCCTAGCCTCGCAGCAACAAACTAAGGGCACCGGCAGGATAGCCTGCTGGGGAAACTTGTTTACTTTAACTTATAGAGGGATCACACCTCTTCATGGACATGATACATGCACAAGTACCCGGCAGGGCTTGTCTTTTTCGTTAATATGCTGATAAACAAGTACAGATCTTACAGAACACAAACATGGAAGAGAAGATTATATAATTTAGACTAATGTTTGGCGATTGCGCACATATTATAGATTGAAAAAAGATAAGTGCCCCGTAGTCCCTTTCTTCTCCCTCCCCTCCTAGGAATTACAGGGGGAGGCAAAGGGGACAAAAGGAGTGCCTGGGCAGAAGCCTAGCCTGACCCTGTCAGGCTCCAGGATAAGGAGCCTCCCAAGATCAGGAGGGCATAGACGAAGGTGATGGTGAAGATAGTGGCGGAGGGATCCTCCTGGTCACCGCCACCAGGGCCAGCAGGACGTGGCACGGCGAATGAAGCCGAATGTCGCAGGGAGGCCTGCCGAGGTCCAGCTAGAAGGCTGCCGGAGGAGCCGGGGGCACCATCCGCACCCCCTCATCTAACGCCCCAACAAATCACGTTGCCGGGGAGGATATGTAGGTGCAGATGGTGGTGCCGCCCACCTCTTGCTGATGGTGATTGTGCGGTTGGTGATCCGCCTGAGTCGATGCTGCCGTCCCTCTGTCAGTGCCATCGTCATCACCATCACTATCCTCCTCGTCGCTATCGCTCGAGGAGGAGCTTTCGTCATCATTCGAGCTCTCCGCGCAGCACCCGAAGCTAGCGCTTGAGCACCCAAAGACCTTGACGGAGAGCAGATCAGCCCCAATTAAACAAAAATGGAGGATGTGCCCCTCCGACAAGTTGTGGGCATGAGAAAAGGTCTTCCCGCCGCGTCGGAAGAGCATGACATGAGGGGCAGGGAAGACCACATCCACCCGCATGCTGCCATTACAGCAACCCCTCATGTGTAGCTTCAATGCGTGTGACTGTTCAAGCTCCATCACTCTCGCAAATGGAGTAGGGAGACGGAGGCAACCGCATGGGGGTCTGTGCAGTCTGATGATGAACTCTAGTGGCTGGTCCCCGACATGGCCCTTCATTGGAGGTTGGGTAGCCGGCGGAGGGGCGACCAGAGCGCCCCCCCCCCGTCCTCCTCGACCCCGACCACCGCGACGGTCATACCCTCGCCCCCTCCCACCTCCTCTCGCGGCGGGCTCCGCCCCCGCATCTTCGGTGGGAGGAGGGAGACGCTGTCGAGCAGAAGCCCTCGTCGCCACTACCGAAACACCACTGCACCCCCGACCTCTCACCATGGTGAATGCGAACTGCTAAGGGAAAGAAAGGAGTGAGGTGTGTGATGGTATGCCCTGTCCCACGTTCCTTTTTATAGGAGAATGGGGCAGGGGGGCTAGCTCTTTTACCATGGAGGTTGACGCACCACTCCTCCACTCCGGCTCCCTCCTCGCCATCAACGGCTCGAGGAATCAAGGCCGACCCCCTGCACCAATCCATGACGCCTGGTTTTCTGCCAGGATGCCCATTCTCGCGCCCTCCGCATCCGCCACCGACCCCGCGCAATGCATGCAGCAGACATGGCGGAAGCTCCAGAGGCGGTAAAGCTAGTGGAATGGCAGTTACCACCCCATGAATGTGGGACGTGGGTAGCCCATGTATCGTGGCTTATTATTTCCCCCGCAACGTCTTGCACGACGCACGGAAAAACCGAAAACTGACTAAAGCTCAGGTTAATGAAGAAGCAAAGAAATCTCAAAGGGTGAGCTATTGCAACTTCCTCGCATGTGTACTAGACAGGGCATACCCTAACGATGCTCGGTAGCACATCCAGGCCAGGCCCGGGGGTTCCTATCGGTGCAACAAACCTCAGGCGTATTTTGCCAAACTATACACAGGCTCAAGAGCGAGGTTGCAACATCCAAGACAAGGCCAAGCCGGATAGATGGCTCTTTGAGGAATCAAAGGGCGGATCAAGAAGACCAAGTCAAGCATAAGGAGCAAGGTACCACTAAGTAAAAACCTCCCTTGCCGGGCATGCGAACCTGGCGGGGTCGAAGCTGCCCCGAAGACAAGTCTCAAGACCACCCTGGCAAGTTTGCTGGGGACGCCGAAGGCGGATTACCCCGCCAAGGCTCCACAGCTCCACCTCACAGCAACGCAAGTCACCGATCGGTGCAGTGTAGAGCCCCGAAGTGACTAAGTGGTTGTTATTTGGCACGTGGCAGCCACTTCCGAAGGAAATCAGCTCCAAATGACACCCGTGCCGAGATGTGTCATGCAGGAAGACGAGAAGCTGGCAGAACGGCACGACAAGGCTTGCCGGGCTCCTCCATGATGAGACACTAAGTGGTGCATTTAATGCACCTTGTCCTGTGTGCGGAATTATGTATGATAGCACCGTTTTCTATCTAATTAGTATGTAATGACTGATTTTCCATTGTGGTGACCCCTTGATCTATAAAAGGAGGGTTGTCACAACCTTAAAATGGATTCAGACCCTTGTACACTCATACACGCATAGCTGCTCTCGCCCCGAGGCAACCCTGCCGGGCAAGAGCGCCGTATCTCCACTCTGGTCCTCTCATCAATCCACCAAAGCAGGAGTAGGGTTTTATGCCTTGCGGCGTCCCGAACCTGGGTAAAAACTGCCCATGTGATCGCTACCATGTCGCTCTGTGCCCTCCGCTCTTTGTGAAATGTGCTCTTACCCCCTGCCGAACCACAAGGGCCGATGGCTCCATAGGTGGCCGTGTTTTCCCACGACACTGAGGCGCCTCAAGGTAATATTCAAGGACTCCCAAGCAACGAAGCTTGGAGAAGCCCCGGAAGGCATCCCCTCTTTCTTCTACCAACTATCGGTAATTTTACTTGGAGCTATATTTTTATTGATCACATATCATCAGTTTTGCTTAGAGTGTCGTGTATTATATGAGTCTTTTCTTTGTTTGCTTTTTAGTTTTTCACAATCATCCTTGTTGAACACACTTATTTGAGAGAGCCACACATTTATCATGATTAGTTACAATGCTCTATGTGCTTAACTTAAATCTTTTGAGCTAGGTTGTTGCTCTAGTGTCTCATTTATATCTTTTGGAGCACGGCGGTGATTATATTTTAAAGAAATCTCTCTCATGCTTGACTTACATTATTTTTAGAGTTGATAAGATTATATTTTGAAGCAATATTTGCAATCTCATGCTTCACTTATATCTTTTTGAGAGTTGATAATAGCAATGGTAATTTGCATGAGATATGAATTTGGTCCCAAAGTGATGAATATTCAAGAGGGTAATTTGCATAATAAAAATCTTTCGTATAGATCATTGGATATGATAGGTTTGATTCCTTGCAATAGTTTTGCGATATAGAGATGATAACATGTGAGTCATGTAGGTGCGTAATTGTGGTTTAGTAAGAATATTAGTGTTAAGGTTTGTGATTCCCTATGCATGCACATAAATTCAATAGTTATGCAATGAAGTTACATCCTACTTATGGTGCATTATTCAGTGTTAGTTATGTTCAATGCATGTTTATGACCTCTTTTTCTTTTTGATTGGTCGCTTCTCAATCTATCTGCTAGCCTTCATTTTCTATAAGTGGAATGTTGCTTGTGCATCAAACTCCTTAAACCCAATGTTGTGCCAAATGAGTCCACCATACCTACCTATATTCGGTATTTCCATGCCGTTCCAAGTAAATTTGCTTGTGCCAACTCTAAATTTTCAAAATAAATTTCTGTTTTGTGTCCCTGCACCGCTCGTGAGGCATTAGGGGTTTCCAATATTTTCCATGCTAGGTATTTTATTCTCACGATGAGTGTTTATTCACTTGTCATTGCACGAGAGTGTGGCAGGTAATAGGGATGCCCAGTCCGAAATGAAATTAATAATAATATGATGATAATAATAAATTACTTAGAAAGTGTTCGTATGGAAGGCACCCGTGGATACGGTTAGCCATGGATTGTGAAAGAATGGTGGAAAGGAAATATACTTTATTTTCTGTTCGGGAAGTGCCTACAATTTGTCTAGCATGGAAGATATCGGTAATTCTTGGTTGTTTTTATTGACAGGAAAAGCATGCCTCTCAAAGTAATTTTATCGCTAATCTAAGCGTTGAGCTCTTGAACCTCTACAAATCTCTACGTCCCTCTACGAAGGGCCTATCTATTTACTTTTATGCAATTTTTATTTTTATTTTGAGTATCCATCTTCTCTTATAAAGAACCAACTACAGAGCACTATTGTCATACTTTTGCATTGCATGTAGCTAATGTTGAGTGTGTTTCATGAATGGATCAATGAATGAGCATAGTGGGCTAGGAATAACTTTCTTTAGCGCTGACATTTTGAAGGACATGGTTGCTTGTTAGTATGCTTGAGTATTGATGTCTTCATTTCAAACTATAGACTATTGCTTTCAATCATTCAAATCCAAATGTCCATGCTACAAAAGAAAAAAAAGTATATGATGAATATGTCAGGTAGCATTCCACATAAAATTTTGTTTTTATCATTTAGCTACACGAGGACGAGCTAGAATTAAGCTTGGGGATGCTTGTTACGTCTCCAACGTATCTATAATTTTTGATTGTTCCATGCTATTATAGTATCAATCCTGGATGCTTTATATACACTTATAAGGAATTATATATCATTTTTGGGACTAACCTATTAACTCAATGCCCAGTGCCAGTTGCTATTTTTTTGCCTGTTTTTGGTTTTTCAGAGTATCAGTACCAAACGAAGTCCAAATGCCACCAAATTTTTTGGAATTTTTTTCTGGCAACAAGAGACCCTGGAAGCTTGGAGAGGGGACGACACAATGGGGCTATGGTCCACGAGGCACCAGGACAGGCCCAGGGTGGTAGGGAGCACCTAGGTGGCTTATGGGGCCCACGCAGCTCCGTTTGACCTAACTCCGCCTCTATAAACTCCCTAAGATCAGGAAACCAAGAGAGGAGTCCAAGAAATACTATTTCCACCGCCGCAAGTTCCTATTCTCGATAGATCCCATCTGGAGGCCTTTTCCTACACTCTACCGGAGGGGGATTCGATCACGAAGGGGCTCTACATCATCCTTGCCGCCCTTCCGATGATGCGTGAGTAGTTTACCACAAACCTTCGGGTCCATAGTTAGTAGCTATATGGCTTCATCTCTCTATTTGATCTTCAATAGAATGTTCTCCTTGATGTTCTTGGAGTTCTATCCAATGTAAACACTTTTTCCGGTGATTTTGTTAGGATACGATGAATTGTGAGTTTATGATCAGATCTATCCATGCGTATTATTTGAGTTTTCTCTGAACTCTTTTATGCACGATTGTAATATCTTCGTATTTCTCTTCGATCTATTGATTTGGTTTGGCTAACCAGATTGATTTATCTTTCAATGGGAGAGGTGCTTTGGAATGGGTTCGATCTTGTGGTGCTCAATCCCAGTGATAGAAGGGGACATGACACATATGTAACATTGCTATTAAGGGTAAAATGATGGGGTTTACTCATATGTTAGTTTATCTTGTCTACATCATGTCATCTTGCTTAAGGCGTTACTCTATTCTTTATGAACTTGGTACTCTATATGCATGCTGGATAGAGGTCGATGTGTGGAGTAAAAGTAGTAGATGCAGGTAGGAGTTGGTCTAGTTGTCTCCACTGGTACTGCTATACAAACGGTATTTAACCCCTTTCCGCGACGAAGTTTTAAACCATGGCCTACTGAGTGTGGGCGATCGGGAGGTCCTTACCACATGACCCAGATAGCGTCGGGATAGGCGAGCGGCTACCGACGATCGCCATAGAATAAATGTATGAGAAGTCACGCATGTCCCACACGTTACGTCTTGATGTTATGTTTCTGATTCGAGAGACATTTGAAATAATTACCACGCTATAGTCTTGTGGAAAAGGTGGATATCACAAACATTTAATCTACTGGTGTGTTTGCGATAGGTACATTATCTCACACAGTTCAAAAATGTAAAATGTGTGTGGTGCCTCTACTATCACCAACATGTCCACTTTCATAACTATGTGCGATAGGTATTCCTATCACACACGCATACAGGTTTGAAACGTTTGCCGTATTACCATGAATCACACACGCATATGAGACGAAACCATATTTGCGTCCGTTGGGCGTCGCTCACGTTTCACGTCAAAGAACCGTATGTTCTCTATATTTCGAACGTGCATGTTGTTTTCTTTTCTAACCATACGTACATTATTTTATTCACTCCTATTTAATTTTATTGTTAGGAACCCGTTCCTAAGTCACATCGATCTAGCATGTAACACATCATATCACTTTGCGGCCTCACGCATGGTATTCCCACGGGTGCCATCTTGCCTGGCCCGGTACCATTTGCGCCTTTTGGATCACATATATGATAGTGTCGCTAGCATCCACATGACAAAGAACCTGGGCCGACATGACTAGTCGTGAATCCAAAGTGGCACTAACTTACAGGGACAGTTATACATGACCCAGCAACGAACGTGCCGGTCATCAATGTATGCACCCAAGTCGTAGCAAGCTACAAGGACTTAAAGGAACAATGCGTGACATTTCCCCGAAGGGACAGACACAGGAACGAAGGACACATGTCAGACAGCCTAAGTGTCCCGGAGCAGTAGCAGGCTACCAAGAATAAAAAACTAGGTTGTCGGATCCCACACATACCAAGCATTTCAAAATCATACACACAATATGCTCAATATATGAAAATACAACATGGCATCACAACAAAACTCTACGACTCAAAGTATTTATTCTTTAGGCAAACCTGAGTACAACATGGAACTACTAGTGAGACTGAAGTATCTCTACAAAAACATAAATTAAGCAAACATGAGTACAAATGTACCCAGAAAGACTTACATCAGAACTAGCTACATATGCATTAGAATCAACAAACGGGGTGGTGGAGTTTAATTGTAGCAAGCCAACTTTGACTCGGTGGCTATCCTAAACTACAACTGCTCGTAACTCTGTTGAGGTGGTGTAGACGAGTCCACATATTCACCAATCAATACACCACTATGGATCCTCTCCCGTCTCCCTACGAGAAGGCCATCCATAGCACTCACGCTTATCTTGCGCATTTTAGAGTATCCACTTTCACTTGTCTATGAACTGTATAGGAAACCCAGAAGTCCTCTACCGCGGAAGCGGCTATTTGAATAGATCATTTATAACCCTACAGGGGTGTACTTCTTCACATATGTTTCCACCACTTAGCGTTTGTACACGACATGTGCTCGGTAGACTTCAAGCGAAAGCCGATGTGGGTGTAGACCAGGACCTGAATAACCACACAAGTCCCTTGTCCAGGTTTATCGCCTATTCAGGTTCCATCCGCAGGGAGTCCGTCCGAGGTTTCCACTACGGCCCCAAACGATGTGTGCAGGGTTCCCGGGTCACCAAACGGGCAGCTCGGTACACCGGGCCACGTGCCTACTACATCACAGCCCACCCCTCGGTTCAGCTTTGTGCACGGCCTCTAGTATACTACAGACACCAGAAACTACTTGCAACTCCTAGACAAAGGACACGAAGGGATAATAAGTCGAGCGAGGTCATATTTCAGGGCCCAACGTGTGGTAGTAGTTGTTCATGGATCACAAACAAAGAACTTAGTTCTTGAGGACGGTTTCAATGAGACAACCTGCCATGTACTCGTACATGGCCTCTCACCGCTACCTTTACCAAATCATATTCACACACTTAGCTCTCAATAGTAAGAAATGTTCACCACATTCCAATTCATTCCTGATAAATCAGACCTGACTCAACTCTAAGCAGTAGCAGGCATGACAACAAGCATGAATGAGTAGGCACATCAGGGCTCAATCAACTCCTACTCATACTAGTGGGTTTCACCTATTTACTGTGGCAATGACAGGTCAGGCAGAGGAAAGGGGTTCAACTACCACAGCACGTAATAGTTGAAACGCTATTGTCTGAATGCAGTAAAGAGAACATGAGCGGGAGAGTGGGATTGTATCGGAATGCTCAAGGTGGTTTTCTTGCCTGGCATTTCTGAAGATAGTAAAACTCTTCATCAGTGTCATCGATCATATTGTCGGAACATCGTCTACTGAGAGGGGACAAACACCGGCAACAAAGAAAGACACAATCAACGTAATGTGATACATTATATTTTTGATTGTTCCATGATATTATATTATCTGTTTTGGATGTTAATCGGCTTATTTATAGACTTTTATATTATTTTTGGGACTAACTTACTAACCCAAGGCCCAGTGCAAATTGCTGTTTTTTTTGCCTACTTTAGTGTTTTGCAGAAAAGGAATATCAAACTGAATCCAAACCGTAGATTGGAAACTTATATGATACTTGATAATTATTTTGAAATATAAAGGTGGTGATATTAGAGTCTTCTAGTTGAGTAATTGTGAATTTGAGAAATACTTGTGTTGAAGATTGCAAGTGTCGTAGCATGCACGTATGGTAACCTTTGTGTAACAAATTTGAAACATGAGGTGTTCTTTGATTGTCTTCCTTATGAGTGGCGGTCGGGGACAAGCGATGGTATTTTCCTACAAATCTATCCCCCTAGGAGGATGCTCATAGTGCTTGGTTTTTGATGACTTGTAGGTTTTTGCAATAATTATGTGAGTTCTTTATGACTAATGTTGAGTCGATGGATTATACGCACTCTCACCCTTCCATCATTGCTAGCCTCTTCGGTACCGTGCATTGCCCTTTCTCACCTTGACAGTTGGTGCAAACTTCGCCGGTGCATCCAAATCCTGTGATATGACACACTCTATCACACATAAACCTCCTCATATCTTCCTCAAAACAGCCACCATACCTACCTATTATGGCATTTCCATAGCCATTCCGAGAAATATTGCCATGCAACTTTCCACCGTTTCATTCATGACACGCTTCATCATTGTCATATTTCTTTGGATGATCCTGTAGTTGACATCGTATTTGTGGCAAAACCACCATGCATAATTTATCATACATGTCACTCTTGATTCATTGTTGTTCCCGGTACACCACCGGAGGCATTCATATAGAGTCATACTTTGTTCTAGTATCGAGTTGTAATCATTGAGTTGTAAATAAATAGAAGTGTGATGAAGATCATTAATAGAGCATTGTCCCAAATAAAAAAACAGAATGGCCAAAAAGAAGAAATGCCCAAAAAAAGGAAAAAAAGGAAAAAAAAAGGGCAATGCTACTATCCTTTTTTCCACACTTGTCCTTCAAGGTAGCACCATGATCTTTATGATAGTCTCTTGTTTTGTCACTTTCATATACTACTGGGAATTTTTCATTATAGAACTTGGCTTGTATATTCCAACAATGGGATTCCTCAAATGCCCTAGGTCTTCGTGAGCAAGCAAGTTGGATGCACACCCATTTAGTTTCTTTTGTTGAGCTTTCATACATTTTTATATCTCTAGTGCGTCCGTTGCATGGCAATACCTACTCCTCGCATTGACATCAATTGATGGGCATCTCCCTAGGCCGTTGATTAGCCTCGTCGATGTGAGACTTTCTCCTTTTTGTCTTCTCCACATAACCCCCTATCATTATTCTATTCCACCCATAGTGCTATACACACGGTTCACGCTGATGTATTGCGTGAAAGTTGAAAAAAGTTTGAGATTACTGAAGTATGAAACAATTGCTTGGCTTGTCATCGGGGTTGTGCAAGATGAGACCATTCTTGTGTGACGAAAATGGAGCATGACCAAACTATATGATTTTGTAGGGATGAACTTTCTTTTTCCATGTTATTTTGAGAAGACATGATTTCTTAGATAGTATGCTTGAAGTATTATTATTTTTATGTCAATATTAAAATTTTGTATTGAATATCTCGGATCAGAACATTCATGCCACAATAAAGAAAATTACATTGAGAACGATGCTACGTACCATTCCACATCAGAAATTCTGTTTTTATCATTAACCTACTCGAGGACGAGCAGGAATTAAGCTTGGGGATGCTTGATACGTCTCCAATGTATCTATAATTTTTTATTGTTCCATGCTATTATATTATATGTTTTGGATGTTAATGGGCTTATTTATACACTTTTATCTTATTTTTGGGACTAACCTACTAACCTAAGGCCCAGCGCAAATTGCTGTCTTTTGCCTATTTCAGTGTTTCGCAAAAAAAGGAATATCAAACGGAATGAAACCTTCAGGAGAGTTACTTTTGGAACAAACGTGATCCAGGAGACTTGGAGTGGACGTCAAGCAACCAACGAGGAGGCCAAGAGGCAGGGGGCACGCCTACCCCCCTGTGCGTGCCCTCCACCCTCGTGGGCCCCTCGTGGTTCCAGCGAACTACTTCTTCCTCCTATATATATCCATATACCCTGAAAACATCCAGTAGCACCACGAAACCCTATTTCCACAGCCGCAACTTTCTGTACCCAAGAGATCACTTCTTGGGGACTTTTCCAGAGCTCCCCCGGAGGGGGAATCAATCACGGAGGGCTTCTACATGAACACCATAGCCTCTCTGATGATGTGTGAGTAGTTTACTTCAGACCTTCGGGTCCATAGTTATTAGCTATATGGCTTCTTCTATCTCTTTGGATCTCAATACAATGTGCTCCTTGTCTTCTTGGAGATCTATTTGATGTAACTCTTTTTGCGGTGTGTTTGTCGAGATCCAATGAATTGTGGGTTTATGATCAAGTTTATCTATGAACAATATTTGATTCTTCTCTGAAATCTTTTATGTATGATTGGTTATCTTTGCAAGTACCTTTGAATTATCAATTTGGTTTGGCCTACTCGATTGATCTTTCTTGCAATGGGAGAAGTGCTTAGCTTTGGGTTCAATCTTGCGGTGTCCTTTCCTAGTGACAGCAGGGGCAGCAAGGCATGTATTGTATTGTTGCCATCGAGTATAAAAAGATTGGTTTTATATCATATTGCTCGAGTTTTTCCCTCTACATCATGTCATCTTGCCTAATGCATTACTCTATTCTTATGAACTTAATACTCTAGATGCATGCTGGATAGCGGTCGATGTGTGGAGTAATAGTAGTAGATGCAGAATCCTTTCGGTCTACTTATCGCGGACGTGATGCCTATATACATGATCATGCCTAGATATTCTCATAATTATGCACTTCTCTATCAATTGCTCGACAGTAATTTGTTCACCCACCGTAATACTTATGCTATCTTGAGAGAAGCCACTAGTGAAACCTATGGCCCCCGGGTCTATCTTTTATCATATAAGTTTCCAATATATTTTACTTTGCAATCTTTACTTTCAATATATATCATAAAAATACCAAAAATATTTATCTTATTATTATCTCTATCAGATCTCACTCTCGTAAGTGACCGTGAAGGGATTGACAACCCCTTTATCACGTTGGTTGCGAGGTTCTTATTTGTTTGTGTAGGTACGAGGGACTTGCCTGTAGTCTCCTACTGGATTGATACCTTGGTTCTCAAAAACTGAGGGAAATACTTACGCTACTTTTATGCATCACCCTTTCCTCTTGAAGGGAAAAACAACGCAGTGCTCAAGAGGTAGCAAGAAGGATTTCTGGCGCCGTTGCCGGGGAGATCTATGCACAAGTCAAGACATACCAAGTACCCATCACAAACTCTTATCCCTCGCATTACATTATTTGCCATTTACCTCTCGTTTTCCTCTCCCCCATTTCACTCTTGCCGTTTTATTCGCCCTCTTTTCTGTTCGTCTCTTTTCGCTTGCTTCTTGTGTCACCATTTGCCGTCATGACTAGTCCATTATCCGTCCCTTTGTCTCCCGAGTTTGAAGTTCTTCACTTCAAACAAAGTCAAGGAGAAAATTTAAAAGATGCTTGGTTTAGGATGATGGAATCTTATCGTAATTGCACCCTAGAGGTGAATTTTAGAATTTTACTTTGCAATTTTTATGTTGGGCTGAATATGTCGCATAGACAACTCTTGGATTGCGTTGCCAAAGGGAATTTTATTGAAATTAATCCTAGTATTTCTCATGAAATTATAGAGGGAATAGTGGGAGCACTACCTCAACAAAAGGGGTCACATCATACCCAGGAAGAGACACAAGTTTTTGAAAAGATTTGCGATGTTACGAAAATTTTACAAAAGTCTCTTGAACCTCTTAAGATTGTTAGCGGAAACCTTCGCTGCGTGAATATGTTGATTACCCTTTGCAATAAGTGGTTGGATTCTTTAGATCTAAAAATTTCCGAATATGAAGGGAAACATAAAGAACCTGCTGGATCCGAGCATGATTTCGCTAAAAAAATTAAAACCAAAGATGATAATACCTAGATCTATTCTTGCTTTTATGCCTAGCTAGGGGAACTACTAGGAAAAGGCCGACTAGTGGCGCACCTGTTTTGCCTACTAATGGCGCACTACAGGTACGCCACTAGTAGCACGCCATTAGTATTTTTTACTAATGGCGCACCTGTGGTGCCCCATTAGTATCTGGTATACTAATGGCGCACCATGCAGTGCGCCATTAGTATAGCCCATGGTGCGCCATTAGTATGCCTCCCAGGGGGCCATATTTACCCATGTGCTTTGGCATACTAATGGCGCACTAGTGGATGATGCGCCATTAGTGTGCTCTGGCTTACTAACGGTGCACTATGTGGTGGTGCGCCACTAGTATGAATATTAGGGATTTTTTTCCTGATATTTTCACAGGTTACAAAATATATTATTGGACAGAATATAGCTAGCAGCACACACCAATAGCAGATTCATCGAATACAATAGAAGATTAGTCTCCGAATTCAATTCATCATATTAGTCTCCGAATTCAAAAGACTGAACAAAGATAGAACATTACAAGTCTCGAGACCGCGAGTAGCGAGTTTGTCGGAAGTAATACTAATCCTAACAAGTCCTACTAGTCATCATCATACAACTTCTACTCGTTATTAATAACAAGTCATACGATCATCGTTTTGATAGTCATCGAACCAACCCTACTTAATTGTTCTTAGCACATGATCATCAGTATTAGGCAGGACCTAAATACCCTATTTAAGGTAAAATAGCATAAAACAATATAGACCCTGACTCTCCACTATGGAGAATGGAGATCATCCTGTCTCCAATTCTTGCGCTTCGCTTCATTTTGCTTCCAAGAACCTCCTTACGACTGTCCATACATATTTTCCATTCTTTGATTTTCATGTCTCCACTTCTTTTAGAAATCTCGTATGGACAGTTGAGATTCGTAGGATGACCTGGCTGTATGTTCAAAACATTAAGACTACCTTTCTGATACATCAAATGTAGCACACAATTCTCTGGGATTATCTGTTGAAAAACATAGTAATAACTTCATAGTTAGCAATGATGTACTAGTTTTAGAAGTATGCAAAAGATGCACGGATGTCGTAATAGTAAAAAAATCTTACCAGGGTATCTCCATGGTAGTTACCGTAGTTGAACACATGCACTAGTGGCACGTATTGACCATAATGTTGAGGAGTTTGATTGTAGATATTGTAATTGTCAATGCCAGTACAAAATCCGACCAGATGATTTTTCTCCTTGTAAGTAGTTAATTCGGAGCCATCGGTGTAGTGGGTTTTGCTACCATCTCCCGCACATTCTTTGAACAATAAAAATAAGCTGTCAATGGAAATAAGCTGTCAACTATTTTGAAATAAACAATATAAATTAGCTAGTAACTATGTTTCAGAAACTCACATAGCGGTAGAATTGGAGCCGTATCAACAAGGACCCAAATGTCCATATTCTCTTGCTCAATTTTAGGATCACCAAGATCCATGGTGACAAGCATACCCTCATCAAAACCATACATATTGCAAAATGCTTCCCAATTTTTGCAACCAAAATGGGTTACACTCCCAGAATTATACAGATTTAATTCAAAATCCACATCGTGATGAGTCCTTATGTGAATTTTCTTTGTTTTAGAAATTTCATGGTCTTCAAAATCCATCCTCTCCAAGACATAGCGTCTTGCATGGCATGGGATAAGCTATACTCGAATTGTAAAAGATGAAAATTACACGTTGAAATAGTTGAAGTCATGCTTAATTATGAAAATAACACTTGTCATCGTTGTCTACCGTTTCAACTTCGAAGGTCTCCTCGAGCTTAATGCTGAAGCGCCGATCATCGTCTAGGTGAGGCATATCGCACAGACCTCGATCGTGGTGGCACCAGCCGCACTCCGCCGGGAGACTTTCATCGTCCGATGACGACATATCCTACGTTCATAATTCAAAACTACATCATCTCTTGCGTTGGGTCCAATAAGATAATCCACAGTGTAGTGAAAACACGTCCTTCGAACTGGTTTGAGCTATTGGTGAATGGAGATGGTCTAAGATTTTCAGTAGTAAGAAGTGAAGTGGTAATTTGAGAGCAAATGGTTAGGATGAGTGGTTCCTCTTTCCTGTTTAGCTTTACAATAGAATATTGTTAGTCATGCACACATGTGCATTTTCAGCCAGGCCTAGTGGAGTTGGCCTAAAAACATTTCTTTCTTTAAGCCTGCTACATCCATCTCAAGTATTTATGGTCAAGGGTTAGCAGGGCCATCCAAATAGAATATGTGGTATGGGATTTTTTAGTAGGTCATCCTACTAGATTAGGGTTTATCAATGACGAGCAACTGACATTACTAATAAATCTGAGTTGATATCACACTTATATATGTATAACACAAGAGGTAGTTGATCCTACTTAATTAAGTACTAAGATACCTCGGCCCATGCATTAGTCGCAAGTACCCCATATGTCCTATTTTTAGCAAAATCATGCTAAAATTCACGGAAAATTTCAGCATGACCTTTGTTGAAAATAGGACATATGGAGTACCCGAATTTGCCGGAACAGAAGTTAATCGACATTCCAGCAAACTCAAGGGCCTCTCGGGGTACCTGCAAAATCATCACGACACGATGGTCGGAGACATGACCTTTGCTGAAAAAAAAATTCTGTAAAAGATGATCATGCCAGCCAGCCAGGCAGGTGATTGCCACTCAAATTAAGCTGGGCTTAGACTGACTGAAGCATCTTTCTTCCTCCCTTTCTTTTTCTCTCTTCCTTTCACATTAACTTTACTTTCCAAAGGAAATAAAAATACAATGCATATATACATACTAAAGCAGGTAGATAGATAGTTAGATAGATGAGCATGTAGAGTTTACAAGAATGAATATAAACAAGCAAAGAATGCATGCATGCATATCAAGCCTGCCTTCTCTAGTCATGCCAAATAACATACTCCTCCTCATCATCATATAAAAAACTGACCAATCAGCACATGCATCAATATGCTCCTCTCCTCTGCTATTACTACTCTGCTGCTACAAACATAACCACACCAACAATAACAACTAGTGACCACCAACCAATAGCTGTTTTGTTAATGCATTACACCTCATTTATGCTAAGTATTCATCTTGTTGCTTGTCTTTCCGTGCAGGTACTGAGCATGCCTACAACCATATTTTGACCAGCCTCCCTAAGCCTGAGGGTGGTGAATACGGGAAATTCTACATCCTTCCTGCACTAAATGACCCAAGGATTGGTAATTGTTCTGTTTGCTTTTGGAACTTTCTGTGTTTTCACTTTCTTCTTTGTCACTTACACTCTTATTATTTGGGTTGCTCTGTTCTGTTGAGTCTAATTCTTGCATCATCCTAGACTCACAACAACTGTAACATGTGCAAGTCAACTCTGCATTCAGTCACTTCCCTTTGACTAGTTAGCATTAATGTTTGAAAATGATTTGCTTCATATCATACTCTTCTTTACAAAGCTATAATTTACTTGCACACAGAATATATTATGCATGATAACATGTCAATTTCTATGTGCCCCCCTAAAACCTACATCGATTGTGTGTAGAGGAGCTCACCGTCCGGTGACGAGGCAGAGGCAGGTCGGCAACGGCCGGTGTTGAAGACGGGGGCGTCGTCGAGGAGGGCGGTGAAGAGGGGGGCGTCGGCGTCTCGCTTGGATGCTCTTCACGACGAGTGAGGGGGCGGCGTCCGGAGGCAGAGGAGATGGTGGGCACGGCCCTGAACTCGGGGTTGTCGGTGGAGGAGGAGATGGTGCGGGGAGCCGGCGGCGGGCGGAGTCGTCGGCGGCGGGGCTGGATTAGGGGTGGGGGAGGAGGAAGGCGGTGGCGAGGCTGGATTAGGGGGTGGGGGAGGAGGAAGGCGGCGGTCTGGTGGGGGTCGGGGGTGTCGGGGGCGGTGGGGCGATGGGCAGCAAGGCGCCGGGGCGGTAGTGGTCGGGTGCGGCGGGGGCAGCGGGCGCAGTGGATCAGAAAGGGGAAGAATTGAAAGGGGATTGGGGATTTTAGTGGGGGGAGGCTTAGCAATGGCGCACCCCCTAGCGGTGCGCCATTATAAATCTTTTTTAATAGCAATGGCGCACCCCCTAGCAGTGCGCCATTAGTATTTTTTTTAGATAGCAATGGCGCACCGGCTAGAGGTGCGCCATAAGTAATTTTTTAATTTTTTTTTGTTGCATCTAATATTTTTTTTAGAAAATGAATATGAATATGAAACAGTAATATTTTTTTATAAAAACTGTAATAATTTTTTAAAGAATATCATCAAATTTGTTATTTGAAAATATTTATGAATATAAAAAAATATCATCAATTTTTTTTTATTTTTTGTTGCATTCATTAAATTTGTTATTTGAAAATATCATCCAATTTGTTATTTGAAAATATAATCAAATTTGTTTCTTTGGATTTTTAGTTGCAGTCATTTGTGATGGTGGAGCGGGGGAGGATGCGGGGGGTCGTCGGCGGCGGTGGAGCGGGGGAGGGTGCGGGGTGTCGGCGCCGGCGGTACGTGGAGCGGGGGAGGGTGCGGTGGGTCATCAGTGGCGGTGGAGTGGGGAAGGGTGCGGTTGGTCGTTGGCGGCGGTGGAGCGGGGGAGGGTGCGGTGGGTCGTCGGCTTGAGGTGCGCCATTATAGTAGTTTTGCAACAAAAAAACATAGTAGTGGCACACTGTATGGCAGGTGCGCCATTAGTATTTTTGGAAAAATATAAAAAATTGTTACTAGTGGCGCACCGTTGGTCTGGTGCGCCATTAGTGTCTATCACACTAATGGCGCACCAACTCATGGTGCGCCATTACTATATAGTAGTGGCGCACCACATGTCTGGTGCGCCATTAGTGGCCATATCATCTATAGCCCTTTTCCTAGTAGTGGGGCATTAAACGGTAGCGCTTGTTGGGAGGCAACCCAATTTTATTTTTGTTCCTTGCTTTTGGTTCTGTTTAGTAATAAATAATTCATCTAGCCTCTGTTTAGATGTGGTTTTATGCTAGTGTTTGTGCCAAGTAGAACCTTTGGGAAGACTTGGGGAAAGTCTTTGCGATCTGGCTGTAAAAAACAGAAACTTCAGTGCTCACGAGATTTGCTGGAGAGTGCGATTAGGTTGATTCTTTTTGAAGATTATTAATACATAAATTCCCCATGTCCAGAAATTTATTTTAGAACTTTTGGGGTTACATAAGTATTCTAAACCTATAGATTACTACAGACTGTTCTGTTTTTGACAGATTCTGTTTTTCGTGTGTTGTTTGCTTATTTCGATGAATCTATGGCTAGTATCGGAGGTTATTAACCATAGAGAAGTTGAAATACAGTAGGTTTAACACCAATATAATTAAAGAATGAGTTCATTACAGTACCTTAAGTAGTGGTTTATTTTCTTATAGTAACGGAGCTCATGAGATTTTCTGTTTAAGTTTTGTGTTGTGAAGTTTTGGGTAAAGATTTGATGGATTATGGAACAACGAGTGGAAAGAACCTAAGCTTGGCGATGCCCAAGGCACCCCAAGCTAAAATTCAAGGACAACCAAAAGCCTAATCTTGGGGATGCCCCGGAAGGCATCCTCTCTTTCGTCTTCTTCTATCGGTAACTTTACTTGAGGCTATATTTTTATTCACCACATGATATGTGTTTTGCTTGGAGCGCCTTGTATGATTTGAGTCTTTTCTTTCTAGTTTACCACAATAATCCTTTCTGTACACACCTTTTGGGAGAGATATACATGAATTGAAATTTATTATAATACTCTAAGTGCTTCACTTATATCTTTTGAGGTAGATAATTTTGCTCTAGTGCTTCACTTATATCTTTTAGAGCACGGTGGTGGTTTTATTTTATAGAAATTATTGATCTCTCATGCTTCACTTATATTATTTTGAGAGTCCTTTAGAACAGCATGGTAATTTTCTTTGGTTATGAAACTAGTCCTACTATGATAGGCATCCAAGATGGGTATAATAAAAACTATCATAGAAAGTGCATCGAATACTATGAGAAGTTTCATACTTGATAATTGTTTTGAGATATAAAGGTGGTGATATTAGAGTGTGCTAGTTGAGTAATTGAGAATTTGAGAAATACTTTTGTTGAAGATTGCATGTCCCGCAGCATGCACGTATGGTAACCGTTGTGTAACAAATTTGAAACATGACGTGTTCTTTGATTGTCTTCCTTATGAGTGGCGGTCGGGGAGGAGCCATGGTCTTTTCCTATAAATCTATCCCCCTAGGAGCATGCGCGTAGTGCTTGGTTTTTGATGACTTGTAGATTTTTGCAATAAGTATGTGAGTTCTTTATGACTAATGTCGAGTCCATGAATTAGACGAACTCTCACCCCTCCATCATTGCTAGCCTCTTCGGTACTGTGCATAGCCCTTTCTCACCTTGAGAGTTGGTGCAAACTTCGCCGGTGCATCCAAATCACATGATATGATACGCTCTATCACACATAAACCTCCTCATATCTTCCTAAAAAAAGCCACCATACCTACCTATTATGGCATTTCCATAGCCATTCCGAGATATATTTCCATGCAACTTTCCACCGTTTCATTCATAACATGCTTCATCATTGTCATATTGCTTTGCATGATCATGTAGTTAACATTGTATTTGTGGCAAAGCCACCATGCATAATTTATCATACATGTCACTCTTGATTCATTGCCCTTCCCGGTACACCGCCGAAGGCATTCATATAGAGTCATACTTTGTTCTAGTATCGAGTTGTAATCATTGAGTTGTAAATAAATAGAAGTGTGATGATCATCATTAATAGAGCATTGTCCCAAATAAAAAAGAGGAAGGCCAAAAACAAGAAAGTCACAAAAAAAGGAAAAAAAGAGAAAAAAAGAAATAAAAAGGGGTAATGCTACTATCCTTTTTTCCACACTTGTGCTTCAGAGTAGCACCATTATCTTTATGATAGAGAGTCTCTTGTTTGGTAACATTCATACACTAGTGGTAATTTTTCATTATAGAACTTGGCTTGTATATTCTAACAATGGGCTTCCTCAAATGCCCTCGGTCTTCATGAGGAAGCAAGTTGGATGCACACCCACTTAGTTTCTTTTGTTGAGCTTTCATACATTTATAGCTCTAGTGCATCTGTTGCATGGCAAACCCTACTCCATGCATTGACATCAATTGATGGGCATCTCCCTAGCCCGTTGATTAGCCTCGTTGATGTGAGACTTTCTCCTTTTTTGTCTTCTCCACATAACCCCCTATCATTAATCTATTCCACCCTTAGTGCTATATCCATGGCTCACGCTCATGTATTGCGTGAAAGTTGAAAAAAGTTTGAGATTACTAAAGTATGAAATAATTGTTTGGCTTGTCATCGGGGTTGTGCAAGATGAGAGCATTCTTGTGTGACGAAAATGGAGAATGACCAAACTATATGATTTTGTAGGGATGAACTTTCTTTTGCCATGTTATTTTGAGAAGACATGATTGCTTAGTTAGTATGCTTGAAGTATTATTATTTTTTTGTCAATATTAAACTTTTGTCTTGAATCTCTCGGATCTAAACATTCATGCCACAATAAATAAAATTACATTGAGAACCATGCTAGGTAGCATTCCACATGAAAAATTCTGTTTTTATCATTTACCTACTCGAGGACGAGCAGGAATTAAGCTTGGGGATGCTTAATGCGTCTGCAACGTATCTATAATTTTTGATTGTTCCATGCTATTATATTATCTGTTTTGGATGTTAATGGGCTTATTTATACACTTTTATATTATTTTTGGGACTAACCTACTTACCCAAGGCCAAGTGCAAATTGCTGTTTTTTTGCCTATTTCAGAGTTTCGCAGAAAAGGAATATCAAACGGAATCCAAACGGAATAAAACCTTCGGGAGAGTTATTTTTGGAACAAACATGATCCAGGAGACTTGGAGTGGACATCAAGCAACCAACGAGGAGGCCATGAGGCAGGGGGTGTGCCTACCCCCCTGGGCACGCCCTCCACCCTTGGGGGCCCCTCATGGCTCCACCGACCTACTTCATCCTCCTATATATATATATATATATCCATATACCCCGAAAACATCCAGGAGCACCACGAAACCCTATTTCCACCGCCACAACCTTCTGTACCCAAGAGATCCCATCTCGGGGCCTTTTCCGGAGCTCCGCTGGAGGGGGAGTCAATCACGGAGGGCTTCTACATCAACACCATAGCCTCTCTAATGATGTGTGAGTAGTTTACTTTAGACCTTCGGGTCCATAGTTATTAGCTAGATGGCTTCTGCTCTCTCTTTGGATTTCAATACAATGTTCTCCTCGATGAAGATCTATTGTATGTAACTCTTTTTGCGGTGTATTTGTCGAGATCCGATGAATTGTCGGTTTATGATCAAGTTTATCTAAGAACAATATTTGATTCTTCTCTGAAACCTTTTATGTATGATTGGTTATCTTGCAAGTCTCTTCAAGTTATCAGTTTGGGTTTGGCCTACTAGGTTGATCTTTCTTGCAATGGGAGAAGTGCTTAGCTTTGGGTTCAATCTTGCGGTGTCCTTTGCTAGTGATAGTGAAGATATTGACTACCCCTTTATCGCGTTGGTTGCGAGGTTCTTATTTGTTTGTGTAGGTACGAGGGACTTGCGTGTAGTCTCCAACTAGATTGATACCTTGGTTCTCAAAAACTAAGGGAAATACTTGCGCTACTTTGCTGCAGCACCCTTTCCTCTTCAAGGGAAAACCAACGCAGTGCTCAAGAGGTAGCATAATGCAACAATATGATGCATGATCATGACATGGCAATATGATGTGATTTGAGCTAATGCAACTAGCAACCAGATTAAATGTAGTTGGTTTGAATCAAAGATTCAAATGCAACTCCATATGTGAATATGCAAATGCCATTTATTTCATTTGTACAATTCAGTAGCTAGGAGTTGTTCTAACATGCATGGAAACAGTACATGTTCATAGATTAGATGTTTCTGATAATTTTTCATATATAAATCTTTTCAATCTGAGTTATAGATTATTTTCTATGATTTTTAGAAGTTTTAACTATTTTCTGGAATTTCCTGGATTATTTTTAATCCAGAAAATGTTAACCGCGTCGCCTTGACGACAAAATGACATCAGCAGGTCAAACCTGATGGCTGGGACCCACCACTACAAAAAAAGACACATCTGTGACATTTTGGGCCGAACGAATTTTTTTCTATCATACATATGACACTTCTATGACGATAATTGTGACAAAACCCGGTATCATCATAGATGTGGTGGGCTCCTACTTCTATGACAAAAAATCATGATAGAAAATGGGCTTTTCGTCCTGGGAGGGCCGGAGACACAGCTGCATGACATTCTTTGGGCCGTCCATGACGGAAAAAACTGTGGTAGAAGCGAGGGGGAGGAAAATTTCGGGCAGTTCCCGGTTACGGTGGGAGGTTGGGGGCTGAGCGATGAGCATTTCTCTCGTACACGTACGCGCGTGTGTGTGAGGCGTTGGCTCTAACTGAACCCGAGCGAGGTGTTGGGCTCTAACTAAACCCGAGCGATTGCACTACAGGCTACACTTTATTGAACCCGAGAGATCGATCGATGGCTGTTAACTGAACCCGATCGAGTGATTCCTTCGCTGCTGTTGCTAACTGAAGCCGATCGATGCTGCCTCTGGATGAACAGTGAGCATTGCGGGGGGGCGGGGGTTGGATGAACAGTTCCCGGTGGGGGTGGATGAACAGGACCCCGTGGTGTTTCCTCTGGATGAACAGGACCCAGATCGATCGAGCCGGTTGGGGCTGGATGAACAGGACCCCGTGGAGGGCTGGATGAACAGGACCACCCCATGGAGGGCAGGATGAACAGTAGACGGTGGAGGGCAGGATGAACAGTAGCCCGTGGAGGGGTGGTTGAACAGGAGCCCGTGGAGAGGGCTGGTTGAACAGTAGCCGGTGGAGTAGCGCGCGGTGGAGGCTGGATCAACAGGAGCCCGTGGATGAACAGTAGCTCGTGGAGGCTGGAGGGGGTCGACGGTGGAGATGAACAGTATCCCGTGGAGTCCCGTTTTGTGGTACGCCACACCCCTCCCGATGAACAGGACCCCCTTTCGACCGTAGCGCTCCAACACAAGTCCGTTTCGTCCGTTTTGCGGTACGCCACACCCCTCCCGATCAACAAGATCCCCGTTTCGACCGTGGGAGGTCCGTTTGCTCCGTTTTGCGGTACGCTAGACCCCTCCCGATCAACAGGACCCAGTTCCGAACGTAGGAGGTCCGTTTCCTCCGTTGTGCGGTATGACAGGCCTCGTTTCCATCGCCTGTTCCATCCAAGCCCTCCCGATGAACACAACCACGCATTCCGTTCCGACCCAGCCAGTTGGCTCCCACGCGTTTCGTTGCCTCCTGATGAACACGACGCATTCCGTTGCCTCCCCATGAACACGACGCATTCCGTTGCCTCCCCATGAACACGACGACGACGTTGTTTCTCCATTCTGACCCAGCCATGTACACGAGCCCTCGCCGTACATATGCGTGAGTAGGCATTCGAGACCCCGCCCGTACGTACACATACATGGCCGTATTTTCTTTCTTGCACCCTGGCCGCTGTACGTACGTGTACATGCTACGTGTGCGCCTCTACTACGACACGTGCGCGCCTCTACATCGACTAGTATGTACGTACACGTTCGCGACCAGAAAGACAACGCTACGTACACTTCGACCAGGTGTGTCCCGACTGTCAGGCACTTCCTTGCCTGCGAAGATGTAGCTGGTGGGTCCCAGCAGTCAGGGGGTGAATCATTTTTTTTGCTCGGACGCACTTCCTTGCATGCGAAGATGTAGCTGGTGGGTCCCAGCCGTCAGGGGGAAACGTTTTTCTGCGAAATACAGTGGCTCGTCCGGTGGGTCCCAGCTGTCAGGTGGAGGAATCATTATTTTCCGCGTAATAAGGAGGCACTTCCTTGCTGCGGCCGTGGACCCAGCTGTCAGTCTCTCCACGTACAGTCCACGTCCGATGGAAGTCGTTCCTTGACCACGCTGACCACGCCGCGTCGAGAGCACCAGGGCGGTGGACGACGGCGAGGCCTAGGAAGGGGACGACACAGAGGCAGGGAAGACTCGTCAGTTGTTTCCCACGCAGAGGGGAGTACGACTGTATGAGGGTTTACTGGTTCGTCTGCCGTCGCCGGAGAATAACAGCAGGTGTGGGTGAGTAGAGGGATGGCTAGGCCAGCGATGGGAGTTTGGTCGGGCGGTGAGGCCTGCGCGGCAGCATAGCTGGCCGCGAGAAGGAGGGAGCAGGCAGTCCCGCCGGTGCTTGTTTGAGCGGCTGGAGCAGGAAGAGCAGAGATTGAAGAAGCACGACGGCCGTTGGATGGACATCCAACAGTTAGTGCTTGTTCGTCAACCTTTTTTTAGGAAAGCCTCAAATCTGTGGAAAACATCATACAACCCATCTGCCATTATTTCTAATAATTTACAGCCCATTTGCTAATTATTAAGGTTTTTTTGGAGCCCATATTCTTTTTGTTAGCATTACAGCCCATATTGTGGCAACGGTTAAAAAATTATACAAAATTTTGCATATTTTGGTGTGGTCCGAACTGTTTTTAATCCTGAAATTTCGACTCACATTCAAACTGATTTTAAAAATAAATGTATATCAATATAAAATCCAACAAATTCTCCACGCATAAAAATTAATGTAATTTAAAATCTTGAAATGAAAAAAAAGTTATTTGAAACTAATTGCCGGTTTGATGTGTTTTAAAAATGTAAAACCCATTTCTCATTACTGATGGGCCATTTTCTCGGCCAGCCGAATGAAAGCTCTCCTCGTCTTGAAAGATTTGCAAGCCAACATGCCTGACAAAGCGACTTACTTGGCAAATCACAAAAAAACTGGGTTGTGGCCGTGGACCCAGCTGTCAGCCTCTCCACGTACAGTACTCTTCCGATGGAAGTCGTTCCTTGACCATGTTGACCACGCCGCGCAGAGAGCACCACGGCGGTGGACGCCGGCGAGGCCTAGGAAGGGGACAACGCGACAGTGGAAGCCCGCGCGGAGAGGACTACGAGGGTTCACTGGTTCGGCTGCGGTGTGAGGCTGCCGTCGCCGCAGGGTCTGGCCAGCGGTGGGAATAGTAGGGGGCGGTGAGGCCACTGTGGCAGCACAGCCGGCCACGGGAGGCAGGGGCATGCGGCACGACCGGCGCTGCTTTGGGCGGCTGGAGCAAGAAGACCAGAGGTTGAAGAAGCACTACGGCTGTTGGATGGACATCGTACGGTCACTTGAGCTAGAATCGTTCATATTGACTAAGTTGACAAAGCCCTTCATCCTCGTCAACTTAGTAGGCCCACAAGTCAGCCTCCCAGCAAGGTGGGTCCCAGCTAGCCGGGGGAGTATTCATTTTTTGTGCGTAATAAGGAGGCACTTCTGGTGGGTCCGAGCTGACAGCGGGGGGACATTTTTTTCGCGAAATACAGTGGCCCGTCCGGTGGGTCCCAGCAGTCAGGGGGAAAAGATTTTTTCGCAAAATACTGGTGGCCCGTCCGGTGGGTCCCCGTTGTCAGGTGGAGGAATAATTATTTTGCACATAATAAGGAGGCACTTCCTTGCTGCAGCCGTGGACCCAGCTGTCAGCCTCTCCACGTACAGTCCACGTCCGATGGAAGCCGTTCCTTGACCACGTTGACCACGCCGCACCGAGAGCACCAGGGCAGTGGACGACGGCGAGGCCAGGAAGGGGACGACGCAGAGCTGGGGAAGATGCGGCAGTGGATGCCCACGCGTAGAGGGGTACGAGGGTTCACTGGTTCACTGCGGTGTGAGGTTGCCGTCGCCGCAAAATAACAGGGGGTGTGCGTGAGAAGAGGTATGGCCTGGCCAGTGGTGGGAGTAGTAGGGGGCGGTGAGGCCTCCGCCGCATCATAGCCGGCCACGGGAGGCACGGGCACGAGGCATGACCGGCGCTGGTTTGGGCGGCTGGAGCAAGAAGACCAGAGGTTGAAGAAGCACTACGGCCGTTGGATGGACATCATACGGTCACTTGAGCTAGAATCGTGCATATTGTCTAAGTTGACAAAGCCCTCTGTCCCCGTCAACTTAGTAGGCCCACAAATCAGCCTGCCACTAAGGTGGGTCCCAGCTAGCAGGGGGGTATTCATTTTTTGTGCATAATAAGGAGGCACTTCCGGTGGGTCCGAGTTGACAGCAGGGGGAACGTTTTTGTCACGAAATACGGTGGCTCGTCGGGTTGGTCCCAGCAGTCAGGGGCAAACGTTTTTTTCGCGATATACTGGTGGGCGTCCGGTGGATCCCTGTTGTGAGGTGGATGAATAATTATTTTCCGCGTAGTAAGGAGGCACTTCCTTGCGGCTGCCGTAGACCCATCTGTCAGCCTCTCCACGTACAGTATTCTTCCGATGGAATTCGGTCGTTGACCACATTGACCACGCTGCGCCGACAGCACCACGGCGGTGGACGACGGCGAGGCCTAGGAAGGGGACGACGCGGAGCCGTGGAAGACGCGGCAGTGGATGCCCACGTGGAGAGGAGTACGAGGGTTCACTGGTTTGGCTGCGTTGCCGTCGCCACAGAATAACAGGGGGTGTGGGTGAGTGGAGTGGAGGGATGGCCTAGCCAGCGGTGGGAGTAGTATGGGGGCGGTGAGGCCTCCGCGGCAGCACAGCCGGCCATGGGAGGCAGGAATAGGCGGCATGACCGGCGCTGCTTTGGGCGGCTGGAGCAAGAAGACTAGAGGTTGAAGAAGCACTACAGCCATTGGATGGACATCGTACGGTCAGTCGAGCTAGAATCGTGCATATTGACTAAGTTGACAAAGCCCTTCGTCCCCGTCAACTTAGTAGGCCCACTGTCGGTGTCAAAACCGGCGGATCTCGGGTAGGGGGTCCCGAGGCAGGGAACACGATGTTTTACCCAGGTTCGGGCCCTCTTGATGGAGGTAAAACCCTACGTCCTGCTCGATTAATATTGATGATATGGGTAGTACAAGAGTAGATCTACCACGAGATCAGAGAGGCTAAACCCTAGAAGCTAGCCTATGGTATGATTGTATGTTATTGTGTCCTACGGACTAAAACCCCCCGGTTTATATAGACACTGGAGAGGGCTAGGGTTACACAAGGTCGGTTACAAAGGAGGATATATACATATCCGTACTGCCTAGCTTGCCTTCCACGCCAAGTAGAGTCCCATCCGGACACGAGATGAAGTCTTCAATCTTGTATCTTCATTGTCCAACAGCCCAGCCAAAGGATATAGTCCGGCTGTCCGGAGACCCCTAATCCCGGACTCCCTCACCCACTACACTGGGTCCCAGCTAGAAGGGGGAGTATTCATTTTTTTGTGCATAATAAGGAGGCACTTCCTTGCGTGCGAAGATATAGCTGGTGGGTCCGAGCTGTCAGCGGCGGTAACGTTTTTTTCGTGAAATACAGAGGCCGTTTCGGTGGGTCCCAGATGTCAGGTGGAGGAAATCATTATTTTGCGCGTAATAAGGAGGCATTTCCTTGCGTGCGGCCGTGGACCCAGCTGTCAGCCTCTCCACGTACAGTCTACTTCAGATGCATGTCGGTCGCTGACCACGCCACGCCGAGAGCACCAGGGTGGTGGACGACGGCAAGGCCTAGGAAGGGAACGACACAGAGGCAGGGAAGACTCGGCCGTTGTTTTTGTTTCCCACGCGGAGGGGAGTACGACTATACGAAGGTTTACTGGTTCGTCTGCCGTCGCCGGAGAATAACAACAGGTGTGGGTGAGTAGAGGGATGGCTAGGCCAGCGATGGGAGTATGGTGGGGCGGTGAGGCCTGCGCGGTAGCACAGCCGGCCGCGGGGAGGAGGGAGCAGGCAGTCCCGCCGGCGCTTGTTTGAACGGCTGGAGCAGGAAGAGCAGAGATTGAAGAAGCACGATGGCCGTTGGATGGACATCCAACAGTATACAGGCCATCTGTGGAAAGCCTCAAATCTGTGGAAAACAGCATACAGCCCATCTGTCATTATTTCAAATAATTTACGGCCCATTTGCTAATTCTTACGGGTTTTTTTGGAGCCCATATTCTTTATGTTAGCATTACAGCCCATATTGTGGCCACGGTTAAAAAATTATACGAAATTTTGCATATGTCGGTGCGGTCTGAACTGTTTTTAATCCCGAAATTTCGAGTCACATTAGGACTGATTTTAAAAGTAAATGTATATCAATATAAAATACAATAAATTGTCCACGCATAAAAATCAATGCAATTTAAAATCTTGAAATGAAAAAAGATATTTGAAAATAATTGCCGGTTTGATGTGTTTTAAAAATGTACAACCCATTTCTCATTACTGATAGGCCATTTTCTTGGCCAGCGGAATGAAGCTCTCCTCGTCTTGGAAGATTTGCAGCCCAGCAGGCCTGATAAAGCGACTTACTTGACAAATCACAAAAGAACTGGGCTAGCCATTTCAGAAAGAAAAAAAACTACTGGGCTGGTCTGTGGTAAACATAAAAGAAAAGGCTGTCTAGACAGGCCAGAGTGTCCCGCACAGCCCAGTATTTCCGAACGGACGAGTAGGCCGGGGCGCCTCTTCATGAACCGTGGCAAACTCGCAACTGTCCACCGACTCTTCGCCTTTCCCTCTCGATTTGGAACTGCTGATGCACGCTCTTCCTCTCCCTCCTCCATTTTCCTTCAGCCCTTCACCCTTTCTTCTGCCATTGGTCGATTGTCTTCTCCATGGAGGGAACAGGCCGGAAACGACCCCGTTATTCTTGCCCCGATCTGAAAGATGATGTGGTGGAGGAACTCATTGATCGGTGCGATGTCATCACCTCGGCTAGCATGGCAGGTTCGTTCAAGCCCATTCTCGACTCAACTAATAACATCATTACAAAGAACCCAAGAGTCAAGGAGCGGTTTGATCTCCCCTATCTTCTTTGCCGTGACCCTGATGACTGGCGCCGGCACGATGGAGGCCTCGCCCTGTGCCAGTTGATGGTGTTTGATAATGATACGTATGATGTTAAGATGCCATCGCTCGAGGGCATGTCTTAGGCAGGTGCAAATGGAGATTGAGTTGTTTACATTGGGTCCAACTCCGAGTGGGAACTTGTGAATGTGTACACTCGTCACCGGGTTCCACTTCCAAAAATCTCAGCACACTGCCCAGAGGTTGAGCACACCGGTAATGTACGCACGTTCAAATACGATCATGGTGACTGTCTTCTATGGAAGATAGCAATTTGTCGAGTTCCCAACCGTTCTTGGAATTACAACAACTATCAAGTTGTTGCTATCTTCGACAAGCTTGTTGCCATCCTTCGTGGTTCGACTCGATGGATATTGCTCAAAAATCAGTTTCTGTACATGGATGAGTACTGTGATGCAATTCAATACGAGGGCCTTGTGTTTGCTGCCACCACTCGTGGCACTGTTTTTGCATGACATCCTAGTAGTTTCAGTACGTTTGTATTCCACCGTAATTATAATTGTTTCATCCACATGCATGCGGGTTAGCAAGTTTCCCTTTACTAATTAACCTTCTTCGTGTGTTTCCAAGGTCCTGTGAACATCCCAGCACCTATACTTGAAAAATTTTATAACCAAGGGGGAGATGACGATGGTGATGATAACGAGCATGAGGACGAGCAGCGCCGATATACTCTGTGGCGCCTGGCAACTAATTCCGATGGATCACCTCTTCTTATGTGTATACAACCCACTGATGATGTTACTGGTAAGGAAGCAGGTGTCTCCCATGGTCGCACTCTCTGGACCTATTCCAACACCCGTTGCATGGTATTCGGGATGGATACTAGTGTGCCAGCGCCAACTCCTTCTCCCTGGCACAGAATTTATAGTCTTGTAGAAAACTCGCTCTTCCTTGGACAAAACTATCCGATGATAGTGAAAGGGGATCCAATTGCTGCTGACACATTTATGAGAAGCAACTGTGTCTATACCTCAGACATTTGGGTGGTTCCCTACCCTCGTACTGATATAGTAGGCCGCTTCAGCCTGGATGATCGGTCCTGCGTTGGTCTCCAGATCGACAACAGATGGCCCGTCCCAGAGAATCAGTTGTGGTTCAAAGCAAGTGTTTCCAACGCCGCGGAATGGTTGAGTTGAAGTTCATTTGATGGCTTGTTATTTGTTGTGTTGTGAAAACTTTTGTATTTATAATGTATCCTCGTTGTCGATGCGGGTTGATTACCTGTTGTATGTAATAAAATGATATGCCTGTGATAAACTTACTAAATTTATGAATGGCTTTCGAGTTGCTTCTCTAAATTTGTACTACCTTCACATGCTTCGTGCGTCGGGTGGGTGTTTTTACTGTAGCCATATGTTAATGTGTTCATTGTACGTAACCAGCACCTCGAATCCTCGATACTAGTATACTATATACTAGTAGGAATAAGTAGTAGGAGTAGTACGGTGGCATGTGCCAAAAGAAGCATTCACGTCCAGGAGTACGGCACACGCCACCACCACGACATCCATCTGACACCATATTATTTCTTGGAGTCCATGCTATAGCAATCTCTTCAACCTCATCGTTTCTCTAAGGCTGGTTATAGTGGGGAGTAACTTAGACTAGTGTCATGCATATGACACTAGTCTTTGTTACTACCTTCATAGTGCAAAGTAACATACAAGTAGTATCAAAGATGATTGCATTATTACATTATAGACTCATTTTGCTTTGGTTTGCGTTATCTTATAGTAACATATTATGTTACTCCAAACATTTCTCTCCTCATTAACTATATGCTACATAAGCAAACTTGTCTTGAAATGCGCTATGTTACTTGCTAAGTTACTCCCACTATGACCAGCCTAACTTCAGCCATCGCACGGCGGGCGAGGTAGGGGTTTGCCGATAGTCGGTTTCCTTAACTGCGGTCCCACTTGTAAGGCCAACTCCAACGCACGACCCCAAACAGACCTCCGTTTTGCACGAACTCCAACGATAATTTTGACTAGAAAAGAAAGACCAAAGAAAACAAGAACCACAAGAATACATTTTACTACTCGTGTAAGTTGGATTAGTGCCTTCTCGATGCATTCATTGTTGATCTGGGGAGGCTCGATCTTGCATGCTTCTTTCTTCTTCGAGTGTAAAGAAGTAGATGTTGCTTCCTCGCATCTAGTCTCATGTCTAGCCTCTATTCTAGTAGGAGTATCAACAATTGCACTAATCTCATCCGAGAGCAGAACTGAAGATTTGGTCGGGTTCTTCCTCCTTTATCCGACACGTGGGACATCCAGCATCCCGGTCATGTCATGAAAGAAAATAGAGTGGTAGTTGAAGCCACGAGATGTGCATCTTTGGTTAAACTGTAAATAGAATCTTACTACTCTTCAGTAACTCCAAAAGCGGCCACCGAAGATCTTTATTGGATTTGTTTTTCATCACCAGCACGTCGAGGTGAAAGATGTGCAGGTTTAGTGGGTCCTCTTGCATTTTCACTGACATGTTGGGCCGCATGTGAGCAAACAGACGATGGGCTCCGCGCGTCCGCTGGCTGGCTGAGAAGAGAGATAGAGGAGGGCTGAGCATGGACTGCAGGAAATTTGTTCTACGTACCTCGATATAGTGGGGTGGCATGGGCCATAACTCAGTAGCATTCACGTCAAGCAGTATGGCACACGCCACCCACACGAGTCCCATCCGACACCAATTTTCTTGGAGTCCATGCTACAACCATCTCTTCTCCCTCCTGTTTTCTCAGCCATCGCACGGTGGGCGGGGTGGGGGTTTGCCAATAGTCGGTTTGCTCAACTACGGTCCCACTTGTAAGTGAAAATGCAACACCGCACGCATTCCCGCTTGAGCGGTGTGCCGGACCAACCGTGTGGGGGTGCGATGCGAACACGGCAGGCTTTTCCTTTTGAACTCGTAACTTGTAAAATTTGGTTCTGCTCCATGGCGCGACCGATAGATAGAAAATAACAATTTTGCCTAGAGTAATGAGAAGTTTGGTTCTGGCGCCGTTCATGCATGGAGTACATACGAAAATTATGAAGTTGATGCGAAAGGTAAGATAATTACTATAGTATCATATACTACTACATGGATTTGACGGAAAGATAAAAATACATACGGATCCATCAGCGTTCAACGACATCCTCACGCCCTAGTGCGCCGGGTCACCAACCGATGTGTGAGGAGCAGCGGCGTTGGCGGCGAGCTGAACGTGCTTCTAAACAGTGCCTTCCAAGGTTGCCCTGCGCTCCAAGAAGGCCAGCGTCCTATCGTCCTCCTCTTGCTTGTAGTAGTCCTTATGGATGATTTGTGCATAGACGTGGGTGATTATGTCGATGGTGTCTTGCTGTGCCATGCGCTGCGCAGCGAGCGCGACCTCGAGGTGGACATTCTCTGGCGCGACGGCGGCCAGTCGCAGGGCCACCAGTGCGTCAAAGAGGTTGTTACCATAGTGGCCGTTGAGGGTGGCGGGCATCGCAGAGCCTGGGCGCGTCGGCTGGAGGCTTACGTCAAAGTCGTCCGCAAGCTTCTTGACGACGGTGAACTTGTCAAGGAAACCGACGAGGACCTCGTCGAGCAAGGAGACGAAGCTGTCGTCCAAGCGGCCCCTCGCCCTGGCGGCCTGAAGCAATAATACCTTGAGACATTCCTCGGTGCCGGGCCACAGGCCGGCGTCGTGGACCATCTGGCACAGCCGGCTGATGCTCGCGCTCATCGCCTCCATGGGTCTAGCGTAGCTTCTAGTCAACTGATCTTGCGATTCGAGTGATCACTCAGCCCTTGGTTAGCGTGCGTAGGTGCGTAGGATTTCGTACTACTCCTAGGCCCTCTACTGCACCTGCCTTTGGTTGTAAGATAGGTGGGCCAGCCACCCCCTAGGGCCACGTGTCATTCACCCAAAGGCAGTTGCCGTAAGTCAATGAAGTTGCGCCCCCCTCCGTGCCGGTGCAGTATAGTCATCTCACCGGACCTCTAGTTGGGGCCAAACGAGAGAAGTTTGATGTTTACTGGTTTATTGGTCCCCTTTGCATTTTGCGCCAAGTTTTGACCTTTGATTTAACTATTAAATGTTAATGCATGTAAACAAAAATGTTGTGTAAGTCACCTTACGAAAACCAAATAATCCCAAAATACTTAGGCACGGTGCATTAACTCCCTCCTTGTTTCTTATTTCGTGACATATCAACCAATGAGAGATGTGGGCCATGCATGCTTTCAATGACTTGAGACTACCAAACATGACATGCAGTGTTTATTTCATTGCATGTAATCCTATTAGTACTCTAGTTAGGAGTAGCAAAAAAACTTTAAGTTCTCTCGCCGATAGGAATAAAACACCATGTATTTATTTACAGAGGGAGTAGTACATTTTTGGTGACATGCATTACTAGATATTGCTAGTCAAATACTAAAATCCAGATGGATGTGGTAGTACTCCTAAATCCAGACGGTGGTGCTACTTGTACTAGTAGTAGTACTACCAATGTAGTAGTAGGAGTACTAGCACTGTACTATCCGTTGGTCAAATTATTACGTGCTGCTCCTCAGAGTGAAGTGACAAGACCCTGCGCCAGAGATGACACCTGAGTATAGGCGCCGTGTTCGACATACCATAGTCAGCCTCACCGTCTGCAGTCACTATCATCATGGCTTTAGAGCTAGCCTGCTTACAACTAGCCCTGTTCGACATAATTTCCCGTGCGTAGATGCCCGTGCATTGCACGAACACCAAGATTGAGGGTGGACGGCTCCGGCAGCGGCCATCACGGCAGATTTTTCCACGGCCTTCTACTCCTAGATGTGGTGGGGAGGAGATGAGGCTGATTGTGAGAGACAAGGAGTTCTTTGTAAATAGGGAACAAGTGCGGGCATCTTTTTGCAAAAATGGAGAAGCTTGGTTTGTATGCGTCAGATCTAGATCCGATGGCTATTGGTGAAAGATGGGAGGCACAACATCATCACCAACTTAGGACCTGTTTGATTCGCAGGATTTTCAAAACGCAGGAATAGGTCACCCTGTGCGTTCGGTTTATTCGGTTTACATGGTCCGATTTATACGGTTTATCAGTTTGTACGGTATTAATACTTCGGTAAATATGGTATGAAATTAAAATACGGTTCGGTTTCGGTATATACCAAATTATTTCGGTATGGCTTCGGTATATACCATAAAACCAAAGTTGACGTGAATTTGGAAATTACGTAATAATAATTAGCAAATTTATGACTCAAAACACATACTATTCTACACAAATAGTATATGACTATATATATTAGTATATATGCATGCATTGATTCATCTGTTGATGGTTATGGACGTGCTTAGCATTTTAAAAATAGAAAAATGACTATGTTACAAGAAAAAATTACGTGCTTAGTAGTGCATTTGACTCATGTACAAGAAAAATGACAACTTGTATGGTTGTTCATCTCAAGAAATATAAATTTATTTTTTACTTTGGTTTATTCGGTTAACCGTTCGGTTTTCCTTATATACCATAAAAACCAAGTTCAAATCGGTATGAAAAGTTCATACCATACCAAAACCAGAAACCATAAAATTGGTTCCGTTTGGTTTATTTTCGGTATGGTTTTTCGGTTCGGTTTTTAAATGCACAGAGTGAGGAATGGACACGACAATATTACAAGTTTCAAACTGATATTACAAATGTTAGGAGTAATGCTGCACCTACGAAGAGGGAATTACTAGGAAGTTTACGTAAGAACTTTCTTTACTTTAGGTGGATGCAGCATTATCATACAAACTAAAATCCACCACCCTGACAAGTCACTAATGGGAAAATAAGTTTTCGAGTCTCTGGCCACTTGATGTTTCAAAAACAAATTCAGCTTCTGCGGAGAAATGAGCTCCACCATGTACCCGCGCGTGTGTGGCTAGGCACGAAGCGTGAGTACGTGCACGGTGCACCTATTCTCTTCTTGTATACGTACACCGCCTACGTGGGGTTGTGTGAGAGAGATACAAACCTAGAGAGATATAGTGTGTGGGTTCTTGAGAGTTTTTTTTGTGGAGGGGGGTCAATCAAAAAATTTAACATATGCAATGTGTGTGAAATAGAGTCCCGGATATAACATATATATAGAGGGGCAATCCACGAGAAGAGAGTGGATGTATCATCGGCATGAGGTGTCCATAGAATCGAAGAGAGGGATGATGTGTGTGTGTGTGCGCGCGTGCACGATCGATAAAGAGTGCCATCGAATTTGTGTGTGCCCACGTCAAAGATATAGAGTGGCTGGCCTACTGGAACGTGAGATCAGACATGTGCAGTTTGTCTCTGTGGCATGGATACCTACCTGCAGCGCTCGACTATCGGTGTGTGGTGGGAGAAGAGGGAGGCCCAATTAACTATAGAGGTACAATGGCTGGTATATGTGTGGAGGAGGAGAGAGGCCTACCTCATGTATTAAGGAGATCGATCGGCATCCATGCATATGTGCAGGAGATGAATAAGGTTGGGAGAGAGAAAGAGCTAGAGTGTTGGAGGGGGTGGCAGTGGAGTTGCTTCTAACAAATGGTGGGATAGGCTTGCTAGAAAAACGGAGGGCACGCCCGCAATATCAATAGGAGAGGATATGGCTACTTGTTGTCTGTGCACGTGCGTGTGAGAGACGGGTCAGGAGGCATGCACGAATGATGAGGGGGGACGATGTGGCTGTGGTAAGAAGACGTAACTATGTAGGAAGATCAATCGCCCTTTGTAAGAGAAAGGAGAGACATAACTTGTGAGGTATGTCGATCGATGGGGGGTAGTTAAAGTCGATCTAGGTATATGTTGGGAGATCGATCGGTATACATGCATGTGTGTGTTAGAAGCAAATGAGGCACCAGGAGAAGGATAGAGAGAGAGGGATGCATGTAGGAGGTGGTACGAGAGGCATACTATATAGAGGGGGAGGAGCGTGCGAGTACGAGAATGATGAAAAGAGTGGTGGAGTGAGGCATGGACGATGACAAGAGAAGAGGGGAAGCTTGTGTTTGTGCTAGGCACACCTGGCTAGAGAGGCATATCGATCGATGTGTGCCGTAAAGAAGGAGCTGGGGGGCCTACACACACTGGGTGAACGACCTAAAGTGAAAAGACGAATTTGCGCGATGGAGCTGGAGAATGCTGAGGGAGGGTGAGAGGGATGCGGGCGTGTGCATGCACAAGAGAAAGTTAGCGCTAGCTACCAAGATAAGAGGGTTGTGTGGGTGTAAAAGACGAATAGAGATCATATATACTTCATTATAAAAAGGGAATTTGGATATTTGAAGAATTTATCATAGTGTTTCAAACCGACGGATGTGTGAATATATATAACGATGATACACATGGTATGGTTATGAACATGGTATACTACATTTAATATGTTTTATCTCTACTCTTATAAAAAACGGAGTTGTTGATGATGGTGTGCCTGCCATCCTGCATTATAGGCCGTCTGATTTATATCTGGCGGATAGCAAGGAAACTATGATGGTTGAAGTTGGCAACAATCATGATTGTAGATTCTTATTGAAATAGAGAAACGAATTCAAATTTAGTTCGAATTGCAGTGGTAGTATAGACATTTGGAATGCACTAAAATGTTGGTATGAGTAGGTTACATGCATTATACAGCAAGAGAAAAAATTTAATCGGACATAACATGGATTCATACTCCCTCCTTCCATCTATATAGGGCGTAATGAGATTTTTAAGACCGCCTTTGACTATTGACAAGATAAATAGTACATGACATGCACAATGTGCAAATTATATCATTGAAAGAACCTTTCACAAACGAATTTAACGGTGTGCTTTGTGTATGTTGCATGTCATATATCATTGCTCTAATATTTGGTCAAAGTTAGCATCGAAAAACGCATTAGGCCCTATATAGATGGAAGGAGGGAGTAGCTTTGAATAGCATTTGTATAGTAAAACGGGGCAAGACTCTCTCTTTGTGTGGTGTGAATAGTTTTATTTTTTCGTTTTATTTTTGGTTGAGGGAAGTGTGAATCGATTTGGTACGTACAAGTACAATATTACTACATGTTAGGATTGTCCCTAGAATTCAACCCGCGTCTTGTTATATCCCGAAAATTCAGATATCGTGCTCCCAAAACTGGCTCCTTCACAACCCGCGCCTTGCTATCCCGAAATTACAACGCGCGCGAAAACTCCCTCGAGCTGCCAAATCCCGACACGTGAAATCCCCCTTCTAACCCTGAGCCGAAAGGGCCGCTAGTTCAAATCGGTGGGGGGTACTTTTGTAACACACCCTACATTTTGGACAAGCGCGTTCCTAAGTCATGCTTCACCCCCTCCCATCGCCCCCTTTTCGCCATTCGAAATCCTAGGCCTCCATAACCTCTCCGCTCCAGCCGCGAAACCCCACCCTCCTCCGTCCGCCACGTCACCGCTGCACAGCCGGAGCCTCTTCCCCGACGACGTCGTCCAGCGCAACAGCTCGACGTCCCTCGTCCACCTCCCCGGATGAGGATCCGTCGTCCATCTCGCCATCTCGCCGGTTCAGCTGTCCCATCCTCCACCTCCAAGGAGCTGCTCCGACGATCACCTCGTCTATCGCGGCTGCTCCATCCCCACAGCACCGCCTTAACCTGCTCCACGGAACCGCAGCATCCTCACCGACTCCTCGAACGAAGTCGAGGCCTACTCGGCGCCACCAAAGAGGTTGTACACTCATCGCATCGCACCTTCTCCTTAACTCGACCTCCCGGCACCGACGGTGCTGCATCCCGCACCCCCATGGAGTGGCTACCTTGAAGCCGGCGCCACGGGCGACATCTCCACGGCGGCTCTCCCCCAGTGTGAGGCCCCTTCTGCGGCGGCATCCATACCAGCCAGATCTGCTGCTACTGCTCCGGCTCTCGCTCGATCGCTCGCTCGCCTAGCTGCTGCTGCTACTCTCCCCCTCACTCGTGTTGCTGCTCTGCTCCGATTAAGCCACACTTCAGTCGAGTGAATCGACTATTGGGTCAGTCGATTTTCATGGGTTGGGGGGGGCTCGCCGGAGTTAAGGAAGAACCACCCGCAGCGGGGACGGGGGCTCGCCGGAGAGGTACCCCACTATCTATCTTAGGGTTCAGGGTGGGGGCAGGGGACCTAGAGGGCTGGCCGGGGCGGCGGTGGCGACATGTTTCGGGGCGGCGAGGCGGCGCTGGGGCCGGCGGTTCGGCCGGTGGTGGCTGGCGGCTCAGGGGGGTGCAGGTTGAAGATGAACTGCAGGCCCTCCCTAAACTACATGTCAAGCGCCTCTCTGCTACCATTGCGTTCAGTTTCGACAGTGGCATTCAGATTCCACAGTAAATTTCAGTTTCGACAGTTAAGTTCAGAGTCAACAGTTTTTACCTCATCTGTTGTAGTCAGGTGGTTTTTGGTGATGTTAATTTTACATCCATTTTACATCATCTATTGGAGATGCTATTAGAATCCCACTTGAGAATGATGATGTCTGTCTTGTGCTACTTTAGCCTTGACGTCTTACGGCTCACCGGAGCTGCTCCAACAACAGAATGATCCGTCACAACAGAGCAGTGCCCTGGACGCCGTCTACAGATTCCTCAGATCTTCCTCCACACCTCCGACAGCCACCTCTGCCTCAACTGCTTTAGCGACCAACCCAATGATGCTGAGGTCGACACGGCTACAGCAAAGAGGTTGTACGCTTATTGCATCACTTATTACTATACATTCACGTCGATCCATTAGGGCTATTTTGGTTCAACGGAAAAACATCGATCCACTCGTTGTTACCATCACTCTAAATTTCTACATGCTCTCCTTACATAATCTCACCATATTTTTTCGTATGCATGTCAGATATTGTACACAGTCATGCTGAACATGTAGAGAAAAAGAGAAGAGTTCTACGCGACAATACAATGTCATGCAGACATCGCTCCATGGTGGGTTCAATGGCAAACCCTCCCCACCCCTCTCCAGATTGTAATCCAGAGGAAGATATCTGTTCTGAGGCGGATTCGGACGCTGCTGACCACTCCTATTTACCCCCCAAGGTGTTTGCTCTACCTTGGCATGATGATGTTAGTCATATCATGCATATGTTGCCTTGCAGTGCCTACTTTTAACATCATATATGTCATCTTCTTAGTTTAGGCATGTTCTGTAATGCCACCTGTTTAGTTTCTATATCATATATGGGAATTATGCAGTCTCATGTCTTTTAGCCAGCCATAATATATGTGAAATGTGCAATGCCATCCTGTTTAACCAGGCATCATATATTTGAATGATATCTTGCCCATCCTTTTCTTCATTACATTTCCATTTGTCGACAATGTTTTACATTAAACTACTCTTCCTGTGAATCGGCCATTTGGGTGGGAGATGGAAAAATCTGGAGTGAAAACAAGGCCTTCAGAGCAGACAGTGCTACCTGTCGAAGCAGATCTCTTGTTGGGTCCCGATAGCTCCTCAGAGATGGATTCAGAGATAGATGGCCAGTCCTATTCCCCCACTGAGGTGTATGCTCTAACTTGGCATGGTTATACTGCTCATATCATGCATACGGTGTCTTGCATTGCATAGTTTAGACATCATATACACAATACTCAACACCATGTTCTTAGTTCAGACATCATATCGAATGCCCTCTGTTTAGCATATAAATCACATATGTGAATTAAATGATGCGATCTTGATTACTTAGATAACATGTAGGTGAATTATGTCATGCGATCCTATTTAGTTATTCATCATATCTTTGAATTATGTTATGCTATGCTATCCAGTTTAGATAGACATCATATATGTGAAATTATGTCATGCTATCCGTTTTAGTTAAACAATATACATGTCAACTATTTCATGCCCTCTTTTTTCCAAACTATCTATTGCATCTGTCTCTCATACAATGTATGTTCATTCAACTATGTTTCCTATTTATCATCCATTTGAATTGGAGCGGGTGATGCCAGTATCTAGCGGACTAAAAACACGGTCTTCAAATAAAACAGTGCTACCTCTTGGTGGAGATAGCACCCCGGTTGTACATGCACAAGAACCAGCCCTACCACACATAACCCATACTCTCGCAGATTGTACCCCTACTACGATGGACAGAGAACCAGCTTCACCCAATCTAACCCTAACCCCAGCTGATAGTAACCCAGTTCCTGTTGACACAGCACCATCTCCACCACAGAGCTCCCAAACAAGAGCAGTTAGTAAGGCAGCTCCAGTGCCCATAGGGCCAGTACTATCACGGCGAACCCCAACTCCACCAGTTAGTACGCCTATTCCTGTGGAGGAAGCACAACCAGCTAGTCGTAGTTTAGCATCTATCGCATTTGATGTTGTTAAATCGTATGTGTGTATCTTCCCATCTTGGAAATGTTATACTGAAGATGAAGGAAAATGCCACTTGCAGGTGTTTGTCCAGGAGTTATGTGTAAGTAATGTTATTCATGGCAATTACTTTGCTTCGTCCCATACATCCTACCTCCATGATGGTTATAATACATCAAATTTTCCCATTTTTCTCTATAGAGAAGGACCGATTTGGAAACTCAGGATGAGGTTGTAACACCCTCGATGCGGCTATATCTCCCACGTGTCGAAGCACGACTTAGAGGCATAACCGCATTGAAAGCAATGTCGCAAGTGAGGTAATCTTCACACAACCCATGTAATACATAAGGGAAAGAGATACATAGTTGGCTTACAATCACCACTTCACACAATTACATGAATAAAGCATTACATCATCCAAATACAATCATGGCCCGACTACGGAGCCAAAATAAAAGAAGACTACCCCAAATGCTACACAGATCCCCGATCGTCCTGACTGGGCTCCACTACTAATCAACTAGCACGAAACAACCCAAAGGACAAGATCTTCATCGAGCTCCTCCTTGAGCTTGGTTGCATCATCTGCACGGTTCAATGGCACCTGCAAGCTGGTTTTGGAAGTATCTGTGAGTCACGGGGACTCAGCAATCTCACACCCTCGCGATCAAGACTATTTAAGCTTATGGGTAAGGTAAAGGTATGAGGTGGAGCTGCAGCAAGCGGTGGCTAACATACGCAAATGAGAGCGAAAAAAGAAGGCAAAAGCACGGTCGAGAAACTATGATCAAGAAGTGATCCTAGAACAACCTACGTCAAGCATAACTCCAACACCGTGTTCGCTTCCTGGACCCCGCCGAGAAGAGACCATCACGGTAACACATGCGGTTGGTGCATTTTAATTAAGGTCAACTTCAGGTTTCCTACAACCGGACATTAACAAATTCCCATCTGCCCATAACCGCGGGCACGGCTTTCGAAAGTTCAAATCCCTGCAGGGGTGTCCCAACTTAGCCCATCACAAGCTCTCACGGTCAACGAAGGATATTCCTTCTAGCGGGAAGACCCGATCAGGCTCGGAATCCCGGTTACAAGACATTTCGACAGGTGAAACAAGACCAGCAAGACCGCCCGATGCGCCGACATCCTGATAGGAGCTGCACATATCTCGTTCTCTGGGCAACACCGGATGAGCGCTCCGTACAACTAAAACCAGCCCTCAAGTTTCCCCGAGGTGGTGCTGCAAAGGACTCTAGTTCGGACCAACACTTAGACAAGAACTGGCCCGGGGGGGTTAAAATAAAGATGACCCTCGGGATGCGCGACTCCCAAGGGAAAAAGGCTAGGTGGCAAATGGTAAAACCAAGGTTGGGCCTTGCTGGAGGAGTTTTATTCAAGGTGAACTGTCAAGGGGTTCCCATAATAACCCAACCGCGTAAGGAATGCAAAATCTGGGAACATAACACCGATATGACGGAAACTAGGGCGGCAAGAGTGGAACAAAACACCAGGCATAAGGCCGAGCCTTCCACCCTTTACCAAGTATATAGATGCATTAATTAAATAAGAGATATTGTGATATGCCAACAAGTAAACATGTTCCAACAAGGAACAACATCTCCATGTTCCAACAAGGAACAAACTTCAATCTTCACCCGCAACTAACAACGCTATAAGAGGGGCTGAGCAAAGCGGTAACATAGCCAAACAACGGTTTGCTAGGATAAGGTGGGTTAGAGGCTTGGCTTAACAATATGGGAGACATGATAAGCAAGTGGTAGGTATCGCAACATAGGCATAGCAAAAGAGCGAGCATCTAGCAAGCAAAGATAGAAGTGATTTCGAGGGTATGGTCATCTTGCCTGAAATCCCGCAAGGAAGAAGAACGAGTCCATGAAGAAGACAAACAGACGTAGTCGAACGGTTCCTCACAAACGCGACGTTAACGGAAACAACTCGAAGAAGCATCACCGGAAAGAAGCAAACAACATGGTAAACAACCAGCACAAGCATGGCATGATGCACAACCAAGTATGATGCATGTCCGGTTTAAAGAAGCATGGCATGGCAAAGTGCAACAAACAACACTACAAATTAAGTGGAGCTCAATATGCAACGGGTTGCATATTGACGGAACACCACATCAATTATTTAGTTCTCTCTCGGTAATGTACTCACCAATATTCAATGTTATTAAACATGGCAAGAAGTGAGGCATAACAAAACTACATCATCTAAACAATTTAAATGGGGCCGGATATAACAAATAATGAATCCGGTAAAACCCCATAAGCATTAGTAAATTAATGCAAACAACAATTTAAACCATCTTAATGTTGTTAACATGATGCGGATGACATGTTCAAGTTTTATGCGATTTTAAGAAAATGTTGACAAGAGCATTATGAAGCATTTGTCATCGTGGCGGAAACAAAAAAGGGGTGCCACGGTAACGATAACGAAAATGGTGCCATGGCAGCGTTCCGGTTTCGGTAACTCGATTGAGATACCGATGCAAAGGAGAAGTGTGCGGACACGTGCAAAAGATGGTGGGGTGCTCCCGGATTTCGGGTGTCCCACGAGTTGGCGACAAGGAAACGAGTGACAATTTGGACACGGTGCAAACATGAGCATCCCAAACATCGCAAGCATTCGTTCACGGACGTCGTCTCAGGGTTATACCTTTGAAGTGTGCAAACGGGACGATTCCCGTTCGGTGCAAAGTAGAGGAAGTAGTTGTTCTCGGGACGTTCGTAGTGGAAGTAGTCGTTCTCGCATGCTCTAGGGTCGATGGTAGAGGTTCTCGTGATCTCGGCGACGGTAGTTGTACATGTAGGCGGTAGACGAACTTGACGGTTCCGTTATCCGGTTCTTCGGAGACGGAAGTAGTCGTACACGTTCCATAGATGTTCATGTCATCGGTGTTGTGGTACTTGGGGTCTTCGGACTCTCCGGTCCCGTTCTTGCGACAGCAGTCATTCACGTTTGTTCGGAGAGGTACTAGACGCACCCCGGATCTGTAGTCGTACATGCACGTAGATGAACTTGGTGTAACCGTGCGGTAGTCGAACTTGGCGGTCCGGTGCGGTAACCAACACGTAGGGGTACACTTGTTGAAGAGGAACTTGATGAAATCCAAATGGAGGTAGCCGTCTGTTCGGGGACGTTGCGACAACAGCAGCAGCCGGAAGTGCTCGCGGGTGAGAGGGTCGGCCCTAGGACTGATGCAGGGAGCAGCAGGGGAGGTACAGCGATGGGCATGGAGCAGCAAGGCGACGAGGACGAGGCATGTCGGGGCAGCAAGGCGGAGCGGAGCAGAGGCGGAGGCGCCTGGCACAGGGACTTGGCGCGGCGACTCCTCGACGCAGGGAGTAGCGGCTGCAGGCTGGAGCCATGCGGGCGGCGGGGCAACGACGTGCGCGGCGAAGACGGGGAAGCGGGGCAGCAACGTGACTTGACGCGGCTCCGACGAGGGAAGAAAACAGTAGGAGGCGGCTGGGCTTGACGGGTCCGGACGAGGGACTTGGCAGGAGCGGCGGCCGCCATGGACGAAGGAGGAGAGCTGCTCGCTGGCAACGGCCGAAGGCAGAGGCACGGCGAGGAAGGAGGAGAGGCCAGCATGGTCCTGGTGGAGCTCGGCGGTGGCGTCGCAGGCCGGCATGGCAGCGCCAAGGGGAGGGTGAGTATCGAGGAGAGGGTCTCCTCTGGTGGCGCAAGAGGAGGAGGGGGAGATGTGCGGGATCGAGAGAAGCGCGAGGGGATCGAGCGCTGGGAGGGACGAAGGGAGAGGCGGCGGTGCGGGAAGGGGTCGAGGGAGAGATGGGATCGGGAGGGAGAGGAGATGGGATCTCTCCCTGCACTAGGGTTAGCTGGGGAGTGGACCTTGGGAGGCCGGCCCAATGGAAAGGAAAACGGCCAGGCTGCTGGGCTTTCTCTTCTCCCTCCAAATCTTTAGCAGAAAAGACAATAAGAGAGGAAAAGAAAGAGATGATTAGGAAAAGATTTTTGTACATGGGGATAAATTTCCCGAAGTCACAAAAATACGCTTGTTTCGAGAAAATATAAAAGGCCAAGATTGGAAGATGTAAATTCAAACTCATTTGAATTTAATTCAAATGGGTTTGAACTAGGACTAGGTTTTGGAAGTGTCCAAAAATGTTGAGAATTTAGGTGGAGCTCCGGAAAATGATGAAAGGATATTGCGCAAGGTTTGAGGAGCAACTCGAAGCAGAAAAGACTTGAGAGTTACATTGCAAGTGCGTCACGGTAACTCCACAAGAATGGAAATATTTATAATAGCTCCCTAATATCGGGAGGATATGTTATAAAGAGAATCACCATGTGAATTCCCTCGATTTAAATGGACCGAAAATCCATGCAATTTATTTAGTGAGATGCAAAAGACTTATGACATGATGACATGATGACATGATGCAATGCACAAATAAAAGGGCGGGCACAAATGAAACACACGGCGAAACCCGGAACACATGGAAGTCTTCTCGAGCATCGGTCTCGGGGCGTCACAACATCTTTCATGCAAGTGATGTCTCATGCCTTATTATATTCCATGTGTTGTAGTTGTACTTATGTTGCTCATATAGGCTTGACTTGTCTCATGTTAGTGTTGTGAGTGTTTTATATGTGTTGCAATAGTTCATCACATGCTTAGAATTCTTTACCTTTCATGCTAAATGAGTTGTGTGGTGGTGATATTATAACTGATAGTGGTTATTAGTATTGGTTGTTCTTTATTACTAAGACTATGTCCTAGTTTATAGTATCTTCTCATAGTCACTCGTATGTCTGATGCTTGTCTTATTTGTTAAGACATCTAGTGATTCTATACTCACATCCCTTGTAAGTTGTGTCTTATTACTTAATTAGTTTTGTCATGGTCTTGGCTTGTCTTCTGTTCTAGAAAAGCTTGTAAATACTTATTATGGCTGATGTTTGATTTTGCTTCTTGTTAACCATTATAAATATTTAGAAGTATCTAAATGTTTATTTATGGTTAATGGTTACTCTTAATCATATCATGCCATAGTTGTTCATCCACTTGTTCCGTGTGTTGTGCAGTTCTTGTTGATTGTTTGACAAATGAAATTGTTCGATGTAATGATGTTGGTCCTATTTTATTTTAATAATGTTTTAGGGATAGACCTAGATCAATTCAATCCATGTTGTCGAATGGTGTTTGATTGCTTAACTAGTATTGATTTGTAATGTTTGTTTATTGTCTTATGGATTTATTGCCTTGTGAATTATTATATAGTTGATGAATATGTTTGACTATTATTGACCAATATTTAGATTCTATCTAAATATTTGTTTGTGGTTAACTTAACTTTTGTCATGCCATGTCGTGTAATGCATAGGATGGCTCCTTTCCATGTTTGTTGATGCCATTACATTTGTTATGTTGGGGAACGTAGCAGAAATTCAAAAAATTTCCTACGTGTCACCAAGATCTATCTATGGAGAGACCAGCAACGAGGGGAAGGAGAGTGCATCTACATACCTTTGTAGATCGCTAAGCGGAAGCGTTCAAGTGAACGGGGTTGATGGAGTCGTACTCGTCATGATTCGGATCACCGATGATCCTAGTGCCGAACGGACGGCACCTCCGCGTTCAACACACGTACAGCCCGGTGACGTCTCCCATGCCTTGATCCAGCAAGGAGAGAGGGAGAGGTTGAGGAAGACTCCATCCAGCAGCAGCACAACGGCGTGGTGATGGTGGAGGAGCGTGGCAATCCTGCAGGGCTTCGCCAAGCACCACGGGAGAGGAGAAGAACTTGGGAGAGAGGGAGGGGCTGCACCAAAGGCATAAGGTGTGTTTGAGAGGCCCTCCTACCCCACTATATATAGGGATCCCAAGGGGGGGTGCGCCAGCCCCTAGGAGATCCAATCTCCAAGGGGGCGGCGGCCAGGGGAGGAGTCCTCCCCCCAAAGGCACCTAGGAGGTGCCTTCCCCTGCTGGGACTCTTCCTTAGGGTTCCCCCTTCACCCTAGGCGCATGGGCCATAAGGGAAGTTGCGCCCCAGCCCACTTTGGGCTGGATCCCTTCCCACTTCAGCCCATGGGACCCTCCGGGATAGGTGGCCCCACCCGGTGGGCCCCCGGGACCCTTCCGGTGATCCCGGTACAATGCCGATGACCCCGAAACTTGTCCCGATGGCCGAAATAGGACTTCCCATATATAAATCTTTACCTCCGGACCATTCCGGAACTCCTCGTGACGTCCGGGATCTCATCCGGGACTCCGAACAACATTCGGTAACCACATACAAGCTTCCTTTATAACCCTAGCGTCATCGAACCTTAAGTGTGTAGACCCTACGGGTTCGGGAGACATGCAGACATGACCGAGACGTTCTCCGGTCAATAACCAACAGCGGGATCTGGATACCCATGATGGCTCCCACATGTTCCACGATGATCTCATCGGATGAACCACGATGTCAAGGACTTAATCAATCCCGTATACAATTCCCTTTGTCTACCGGTATGTTACTTGCCCGAGATTCGATCGTCGGTATCCAACACCTAGTTCAATCTCGTTACCGGCAAGTCTCTTTACTCGTTCCGTAACACATCATCCCGTGATCAACTCCTTGGTCACATTGCGCATATGATGACGTCCTACCGAGTGGGCCCAGAGATACCTCTCCGCTTACACGGAGTGACAAATCCCAGTCTCGATTCGTGCCAACCCAACGGACACTTTCGGAGATACCTATAATGCACCTTTATAGTCACCCAGTTACGTTGTGACGTTTGATACACCCAAAGCACTCCTACGGTATCCGGGAGTTGCACAATCTCATGGTCTAAGGAAATGATACTTGACATTAGAAAAGCTTTAGCATACGAACTACACGATCTAGTGCTATGCTTAGGATTGGGTCTTGTCCATCACATCATTCTCCTAATGATGTGATCCCGTTATCAACGACATCCAATGTCCATGGTTAGGAAACCGTAACCATCTATTGATTAATGAGCTAGTCAACTAGAGGCTTACTAGGGACATGGTGTTGTCTATGTATCCACACATGTATCTGAGTTTCCTATCAATACAATTATAGCATGGATAATAAACGATTATCATGAACAAGGAAATATATAATAATAACCAATTTATTATTGCCTCTAGGGCATATTTCCAACATGTTACATAGTAGTTTCCTATATAGTTGGATGAGATGTGGGGTGGGCACTACTAGTAGTCAGTGTCATAGTTCGTATTAGAACGTTAGTCTTGGTCACCAAGCCTTCCTTATTCATGTCAACCTAAACTCTTTGGTTCACTGAATCATCTTTCCTACCTTCCTATCGTCCTACCTAACTTTGGAATCTACATTGTCATCAATATCTTGCTACCCATCCATTCTGAATTTGTTTTGGATGTTATTTGGACTTACTTTTGTTTTAGTATTTATTATTTCTCTTTTGCTATCATTACAACGAGTAGGGAGTGACGACGGTGTTGGACATGGACATAATCAGGTTACCGAAGAAGGACTCAACAACGAAGGCATGCCTCCTTCTTTGTTCATACTTATCCTATGGTTTACAAAATTGCATTGAGTTTTATTGTTACTATGTGCATGCTATTTTAATTCTCGTAGCTAGCGTGTCGATTGACACATTACCTTGATCCGCTTGTCGCCTTTTTACTTGACACTTGAGTAGAAGTATAAAGTTCCCGTAGAGTACAAATGCTTAGCCATGCTTATCACCCTATAGGTGCCTTGTTGAATGATCTCCGAGTCATTGACAGTTGAAACTTAATGCTGAGCTAGGCTGGTTGGCCCTTGTTGACCTTCTCTATCCTCTTCTACTCTGGGTGAAACTTACCATCTGAATACTGGCGCAGGCGACAGCTGAATCAAGGATTGAAGGAGCGATTGGCTGCCCTTCACGAGTCGAAGGGGGCAATCAGTCGTCCGTGCCGCATAAGGCCTAATAAGTCTTGGATTTGAAGATTGTGATAACAGTACAGCCACATGCTATATGGGCACTGGCTTGGTCAAGTAAGCTAGTCAGCCTTAGGTGTCGATGTCGCCGTACCGCAGATCGGATAGCTGCCTTGCGAGGAGTATCCTCGGCACAGATGGGGGGACCGGTTTGAGGATGTACTCTCAGTTCCGTGCGCCAGACCCGGTGGGCATGTCACATCTTTGGGGGATCTAGTCCAAAGACCTCGTCACAATCTCCCTACCGGTATACCAAATGGTGTACTATACCAGCGGCCACTGGTGGCATCAAGACGGGATTGTGTCGTGTGGGTAAAGTGTACAACCTCTGCAGAGTGTAAAACTATTCGAATAGCCGTGTCCATGGTCATGGACGACACATGAATCTTTCTTGACATACAGGACCTGTTTTGCTTATTCCCTCTTTACCCCTATTCTTGGAACCTATGAAGAGTGTGAGTTGATCGAGGATCCTCACTTTGATGAAAGTTATTCTGAGATAAAACATTTTTCATCTAAAACTTCTTTTATCCAACTACTTTATTTGTCAAACAAATTTAGCTTTATGCAAATGAGCCATACAGCCTTTCTTTGAAGCCACATGTAGCTATTAGGTCCTTCCCCGTGGGAGGCATGTTGAGTACATAATGTACTCATGGCAATAATTTTGTTGACAACAGAGTTACCTGGAGACGAAGATGATGACTACGACTACTATGGCGATCTGTAGAAGTGAGGTCACGTGGACTACATCGACTGCTGTGGCTGAGATGGAGTCGCTACGCATTGTACTTTCCGCTGTTTTTCTGAATGTAAAAAATGTCATGAGACATTTCGCTAGGTATGTCTTGTGACAATATATATTACTTGTAATACTTTAATGTATTGTGCAATGATATCATTTCACTATGTTGTCAACAATGATCTTGGGGTTGACAAATATACATAGGAGGATCTGGAAGCTAATTCCGGGTTTGCACAGAAGTGGTATCAGAGCCGACGTCGACCTAGTCGCGTGGCCTTAGTTAGAAATGGAAAGCCTTAGGAATTATTTTCTTAAGAAAATTATATTTCAAAAGGAATATTCTCGTACTCCTCTTCTTCAATATTGCTCTTCTTGCCTTGTTACATTCAAATAAAGTTTAAAGTCTACTTCTCTACCATTTTCTTTATAGTATGTGAAACCCATTTCCCCGCCCATGGTGTTGAAAAGTCAGAAGTTTCACAAGATGTGCCAAGAATTTCAACATAACTTCAAGCCTTGAAGCTCTGAGTAGCAACATTTCTGCCGAGAGAAGACACCTTGAGATCTCAGGAATACAACATCCGCTGATCATGCTTCAATTGTCAATGTTAAAGATCTACACCAAGTTATGATGAGACCTGCCGTGTAGGATTAGGTTGGTTAACACCCTTGTAGTGATAGAACTAGTAGCTTGGAGACGCAAAACCTTTCTTGTGTGAGTACTGTCTGCATATTTTTGGTGTTTTCCTATGCAGTCATACTAAAACCCTATTTGCCAAAATGAGTTGCTTTTGAGTTTTATTTGTTTAGCTTCATGGTTATCTTGGTGTTATTTTTATCTTCTGGGGTATCTCTGCCTTGTGTAGGATCCTTTTACTCCTCTTAAGCTCTTTCCCTCTCCTCTATAAACCCTGGAGGTCACCTTGAGAAGAACGAAGTTGTAACAATCCATTTGGTGGTCTATTATGAGAGTGAACCCCATGGAAACCTCTTTTAAGGTGGGTAGTAGACGATAATTCATACCAAGATCGAAGATTTCAAGACCTTCATTCGCAAGGAACACAAAGATTTGAATACCTTCAGTACACCTATTATAAGTTCAACCTGAAGAATGATGAAAGAGTCCAGCTGCACCAAAGCTTCACCTAAAGAAGAAAGGCAAGATTGAAGAATGTTCAACCGCTTAGAGAAGCTATCAAATTGCCATCACCAAGATCAAAAGACTGTTTAAAAGTCTTGAGAAAGCTAGAGTACCAACAACCAAAGCATCTCCAATCAAGACCCCGAAGTTTCTTGGCACCAAGATCAGAATGAAATGTGATTACATAAGCTTCTAAGAAGAATAGTGCCGAAGACGAAGCTTACCCAAACCCATTCTCTTTAGTCAGCCTGAATCTCGGGGACGAGATTTCTTTTAAGGGGGGTAGATTTGTAACATCCAGATGTTCGGAACGTTTAGGAAATAGTTTTCCCAAAAATCAGGGCGAGAAAATTTCGTTTGCTTTATTTGGTAACGAAGCTTAAATTGGACTTTGAAAATTTGAAGGGTTTAACTTGATATAATGCGAACTTAAAATTAAATTGAGTTTTGTTCTTCTCTTGTAGTTGGGTTTATTTTTGTCTTAAGCATATTTAAATATGCGAGTCTGTGATTCTTCTATTTCTAAGTTTGTGTTATTTTGTTTGAGCTTCTTTTTATTTCTAGAAATCCGTTTAGGAAAATCTAATTCATTTCCTCTCTCAAACTCTCGAATGAATTCTCAGACCCAATTTATCTTCCTCTTCCCTCGTAGTATATTTTTGGATGTGCACCGTATGAGGCAAACCATTTATCTCTCTTGTTTTATTTCCTTTCTCTTGTGAGCTTTATCCCGTTTCATCACGTGAGTACAACCTAGTTTTTTTTTAATTTCTCATTCAACTGAGTGGGCCTAGCCCATCTATTTTATTTTTGTTTTATTTTTCTCCCTAACCTCCCGTCCTCATGGGCCTGACGGAACTAGCCCATGTCTCCTAGCCAGCGAATTCCTCTTCTCCTCTATAGGCTCACAAACCTATAAAGAAAAGAAACGTCAACAGCCACCACCTACAATTACAGAAAGAAAACTGCTCCACCCTCCTTTAATTTTCTCTCCACTTACCTATCTTCTAGCGCCAGGCCCAAGAGCTTCCTCTCCTCGTCCACGCACACCACAGAAGATCAAACGTACAACCATGAATCTGACCCTCCTCTAACCTTCCTTATAAATAATCCCTTTCCAAAACTGAAGGAACCATTATGTACGCCTCCAACTCCTCTTCCACTTCGCAAGTCTCCCTGCCATCTCCCTTCCTCTCTGTCTCCAGAACCCCTCTCCAAAGGATGATGCACCATGGACACCGGTGCTCGATTCCGGTGACGCAGGCCATCTCCATCTGAACCCTCGCACCAGGATATTCTCCTTCATGCCATGAATCCATTCAGAGAAGAAAGAACACGACCCGTCAACCACACACAAAGAATTCTGCATGTACGCGTACACTGTTCATCAAGTTCGTTGCACCGTTCCGTCAAACTCGGGTGAGCCTCTACCCAATTCCACTTGCAAATCTTCTCAATGCCACTTGTATTATCTCCTAGACATCATAGTTCCTCCTATTTTTTTGTCGTTGGGTGCGTTGATGCTATCCATCGCAAGAACCAAATATTACACGCATATTTCCATCGTTTTGGTTCATCGTTTGATCTTGATCCCAATAGATGAAACATTGTAAGTGGTTAGAGGAACCCGCTTGTGGTTTTAGATTTTGCGTACATATCATATTAGGAGTTCGTTTAGTGCAAATGGGAATTGCACTACGTGCATGTTCTTACACTATTTATTTATTTTTACTTGTGTGATGAATACCTAGGAGTCGTTCATAATTATTTGATAATCGTAGGAGTTATATATGATTTACGAGACCACTTGTTTGGTCAATCGGGTTTTATATAGTCGTTTATGCCTAGAATCCGGTGGTGTTTTGAGTTCTGTAATTTTTATAGTTTGTCTAGTATATTTTTATGTTCATGACATGCCTAGGAATCGTTCTCAATTATATCATAATCTTATGAGTTAGATGTGACTGACTAGAGTTGTTGTACAAAATTCTTTGATTTATTTCTCATAGTTTTGTACATCGTCGCATGTTTGTTTTATTGGTTCAAATTCATGCCATGTCTACGATAGATGTTTATATATTTTTACTACATGTCGTTGCATAGTTTCTTTATGCTAGAAGTCAAATGAAATGCTTTCTTGTTCGCGAACAAATCCATTGTGGTTCTTTGTTGCATAACGTATTTTTGCCTAGTTGAGTGTCCTATGTTGGTGCAAGTGTAAGTTGTACTAGATACCAAATGCATGCCATTTCTGTTATTCATGCTTTGATATTTCGTCACTTGATTTCATTGATGCAACATCCTTGATGTTTACTTGCTTAGTATGATTTATCCCTTATGCTTGTAAGTCGCTATTAGCATGATAATGTTGTGTGCTAATAACCTGCTCGATATTTGGTTAGTGTAGTATCAACTAAGTTATGTTGTTATTGTGAGTGTATGGTATTGGTAGCATAGTGTGTAGCTTATGTAATGGTATTCCATGCTTAGGGGTATATATATCTAGTTGTTGCATTGTTATATGCCTAGACATCTTTCATGCAAGTGATGTCTCATGCCTTATTATATTCCATGTGTTGTAGTTGTACTTATGTTGCTCATATAGGCTTGACTTGTCTCATGTTAGTGTTGTGAGTGTTTTATATGTGTTGCAATAGTTCATCACATGCTTAGAATTCTTTACCTTTCATGCTAAATGAGTTGTGTGGTGGTGATATTATAACTGATAGTGGTTATTAGTATTGGTTGTTCTTTATTACTAAGACTATGTCCTAGTTTATAGTATCTTCTCATAGTCACTCGTATGTCTGATGCTTGTCTTATTTGTTAAGACATCTAGTGATTCTATACTCACATCCCTTGTAAGTTGTGTCTTATTACTTAATTAGTTTTGTCATGGTCTTGGCTTGTCTTCTATTCTAGAAAAGCTTGTAAATACTTATTATGGCTGATGTTTGATTTTGCTTCTTGTTAACCATTATAAATATTTAGAAGTATCTAAATGTTTATTTATGGTTAATGGTTACTCTTAATCATATCATGCCATAGTTGTTCATCCACTTGTTCCGTGTGTTGTGCAGTTCTTGTTGATTGTTTGACAAATGAAATTGTTCGATGTAATGATGTTGGTCCTATTTTATTTTAATAATGTTTTAGGGATAGACCTAGATCAATTCAATCCATGTTGTCGAATGGTGTTTGATTGCTTAACTAGTATTGATTTGTAATGTTTGTTTATTGTCTTATGGATTTATTGCCTTGTGAATTATTATATAGTTGATGAATATGTTTGAATATTATTGACCAATATTTAGATTCTATCTAAATATTTGTTTGTGGTTAACTTAACTTTTGTCATGCCATGTCGTGTAATGCATAGGATGGCTCCTTTCCATGTTTGTTGATGCCATTACATTTGTTACATAGTAGTTTCCTATATAGTTGGATGAGATGTGGGGTGGGCACTACTAGTAGTCAGTGTCATAGTTCATATTAGAACGTTAGTCTTGGTCACCAAGCCTTCCTTATTCATGTCAACCTAAACTCTTTGGTTCATTAAATCATCTTTCCTACCTTCCTATCGTCCTACCTAACTTTGGAATCTACATTGTGATCAATATCTTGCTACCCATCCATTCTGAATTTGTTTTGGATGTTATGTGGACTTACTTTTGTTTTAGTATTTATTATTTCTCTTTTGCTATCATTACAACGAGTAGGGAGTGACGACGGTGTTGGACATGGACATAATCAGGTTACCGAAGAAGGACTCAACAACAAAGGCATGCCTCCTTCTTTGTTCGTACTTACCCTATGGTTTACAAAATTGCATTGAGTTTTATTGTTACTATGTGCATGCTATTTTAATTCTGTAGCTAGTGTGTCGATTGACACATTACCTTGATCCGCTTGTCGCCTTTTTACTTGACACTTGAGTAGAAGTATAAAGTTCCCGTAGAGTACAAATACTTGGCCATGCTTATCACCCTATAGGTGCCTTGTTGAATGATCTCCGAGTCATTGACAGTTGAAACTTAATGCTGAGCTAGGCCGGTTGGCCCTTGTTGACCTTCTCTATCCTCTTCTACTCTGGGTGAAACTTACCATCTGAATACTGGCGCGGGCGACAGCTGAATCAAGGATTGAAGGAGCGATTGGCTGCCCTTCATGAGTCGAAGGGGCCAATCAGTCGTCCGTGCCGCATAAGGCCTAATAACTCTTGGATTTGAAGATTGTGATAACAGTACAGCCACATGCTATATGGGCACTGGCTTGGTCAAGTAAGCTAGTCAGCCTTAGGTGTCGATGTCGCCTACCGCAGATGGGATAGCTGCCTTGCGAGGAGTATCCTCGGCACAGATGGGGGGACCGGTTTGAGGATGTACTCTCAGTTCCATGCGCCAGACCCGGTGGGCATGTCACATCTTTGGGGGATCTAGTCCAAAGACCTCGTCACAATCTCCCTGCCGGTATACCAAATGGTGTACTATACCAGCGGCCACTGGTGGCATCAAGACGGGATTGTGTCATGTGGGTAAAGTGTACAACCTCTGCAGAGTGTAAAACTATTCGAATAGCTGTGTCCACGGTCATGGACGACACATGAATCTTTCTTGACATACAGGACCTGTTTTGCGTATTCCCTCTTTACCCCTATTCTTGGAACCTATGAAGAGTGTGAGTTGATCGAGGATCCTCACTTTGATGAAAGTTATTCTGAGATAAAACATTTTTCATCTAAAACTTCTTTTATCCAACTACTTTATTTATCAAACAAAATTAGCTTTATGCAAATGATCCATACAGCCTTCCTTTGAAGCCACATGTAGCTATTAGGTCCTTCCCCGTGGGAGGCATGTTGAGTACCTAATGTACTCATGGCAATAATTTTGTTGACAACAGAGTTACCTGGAGATGAAGATGATGACTACGACTACTATGGCGATCTGTAGAAGTGAGGTCACGTGGACTACATCAACTGCCTGTGGCTGAGATGGAGTCGCTACGCATTGTACTTTCCGCTATTTTTCTGAATGTAATAAATGTCATGAGACATTTCACTAGGTATGTCTTGTGACAATATATATTACTTGTAATACTTTAATGTATTGTGCAATGATATCATTTCACTGTGTTGTCAACAATGATCCTGGGGTTGACAAATATACACAGGAGGATCTGGAAGCTAATTCCGGGTTTGCACACATGATATCCATGACAGGATAGAAAGTAGCAAACCCTTTAGGTAAGGGGAGAGAAATTTCATGAATTTACCCATACAATGGTGTTAGGATAATTGAAAAAGAAATTTAGCATTGTGCTTTAATTATTCTTATTCAAGATCGGAGTACCACAAACATGTTTCGAGATAACATTGACATGGTCTTCAAGCAAAGGTCGGACTTTCCATACTCAAAGGATTCATTAGAAACAACTTATAGAATAAGCCTTACAATTTCCTCATGGAAGAATGGTTAACCTTGCTAAAAAGGAAGAACTATAACAATAGGTCCTCCAGCCATGTGTGCTTGGCATGACATCACGTTACCGGGTCATAAAAGACTAGTGCTATACTTATTGGAAATATGTTTCAACCATCATATCTGACCGAGATTCAGATCTGATTGGTGTCAGGATACCTTGGACTCAGGATGCCTGAGAAGAAAAGGTGCAACACAATTTGACGAGATGACATAGTAAGTTTCTTGGGAAATGAACTATGGAAGCGAGTTCTGAAACAAGAGTTCATCATTAAACAAAGGAGAGGATGAGGAGGTAGCTGATGAAATCAGCGATAATTCATCGAGATTTCCAAAAGATGGATTTTCGCAATTATGTGAACAAGGAGATAACATTTTTCAGATCAATGATATAATGAGGTATGCTCAAGAAAAACATACCGATTAAACATTGGTTGACAGGTGCACCAAAAATATGGGCCAAGTAACACAATCAATGTAAGAATGGTGATTCAATAATCAAAAGTCTTAGAATGAAACTATCGACCATTAACTTCAAGGCAATAAGGTTGCTAGAAGTACAGAATCCAAGCAGCATTGTTCACTTGTTGATATTCCCGGTTAGTCAATACAGGGACCAAGAAAGAATGGTGCTTGTGGGAAGTATCACTGTACCAAGAATTCTTAAGAGGTGGAGCAATCCTTGAAACATCCTTGACATAAAAGACAGTAATACTTCAAGGTAGAATATAATACAAACTGGATAGCAAGTTGCATCCATAACATGAACAGGTTTGTGATGAGAGGAAGGTAATAATGTTGCCAATGGTAACTCATATTACCAAGGGACGAGGATGGCACTTATCATCATGAATTAGATTGATATCCTGGAAGGAGTCAAAATATTGACGATGATCATGAAAAATTTTGTCGAGAGGCTCCACGAAGAGGCATCCTAACAGCGACTGCATCAAACAAAAGGACTGATGAAGCAAAAGATTGGAATCAAGCTTGCTGTTCGAGGCGTAATGATATGGCGAGGAAGATCGACGTAAGCTTAGCTCATCGTCGAAAGTGGTGCTCCGGGAATAAGGACCAGGTAGCATAGTTAAAATCATCACGATAATGATATAGCCAAACAGGCTAGGAATGACATGGTCGGGTACAAACTCATAAGTAAAGAAGATTACTTAGAGTTGTTGAACCGTAATGCAGGCTCGGTTCAATTATCGGTGTCCTTGAATGTTTAAAATCTCGGAGCCCGTGAAAATTGGGATCAGTGAGGATGTAGTACTTGATGAAGAACTCATAAGAGGTTATGTAGTTCCGTGATAATCTCGAGATACCATAGGGTAATACTCGACAACAGATCAAAGTAGAGGTTGGGCTGGGGTATTGCTCTGCAGAAGACAAGTGCTTAAACTTGCATAGGAAATGGTATTTAAAGGCAAACATGGTCAGAACCATGATTGCAAAAGGCCAGATCCCAGATATAAAATGAACTTATACTGAGGGAATAATTAATTTAACAGAAGCTTTAATGATAAGATCTACATCGTGTCCATGGGAATGAACACAAAGTTCAAGGTTGACTCCCACTTCTACAATGCATAACCTTTCATTCACTTCTCGTTTACGAAGAAGTTTGTATGGTAGAAAAATATCTGATAAAACACCAGAAGGGTATGACTTGTGTAAACCTTCGGTTCACACGGATTAGGGGAAGGCATAGGTTCAACCCATAGGGGCATCTTTGGAACATATATCACAAACTTCAGGAGTAAATAACACAAGCTCGAAAGTAGAGCATGGTTGACAAGGCAGAGAATACAATTTACCAAAGGCATTATATACCTGTGGAAAGGCTCATAAGGTTATTGAATATTAAGGACGATGTCGGATGAAATCCAACAATGGATCTAACGATCCACAACGGAGCTGATGTGATCATCGGTACTCTACCAGAAGAAGAAAGAATGCAAGGGGATCAGATGATAGAAACAACTGACTAACTCAACGCTCAGTTGCATAGGAATTATGATTCCAAGTCAAGGGATCAGAAGCAATGCTCTGATTAGGGATGGATAAGTTGAATAGTCTTAGAGGTACAATCGTCGGTAATTTGATTGGTCGAGAACCAACTCATGTTCAAAATGAAATCTCAGCCGGAAAGATAATTTTAAAAGGATCAACCAATGATTGCGTGCATTCGCACTCCTGTTTTAATTAATAGGATCAAAATGACGGTGTCAAAGGAGACTAATGGAAGCTGCTAGACCTATGGGAAACATCCATAATGCAAGCAGACAAGTATATGCAGAGCAATAGCTTTAAAGAGGATTCTTGAAAGATCAGATAGTATTTCAAAGTATCGCATGAAACATATGAACAACTGGGGATGGATGAATACTTGATAAGTGCGAGTAATTATTTGCAGGGGTATTCATGTGGTAAAGAACTTCAAGGCAGTAGGCACAAGGTATTCTCGTATCAGTAAAGAGGATTTCGGGGTATCTTGTAATAACAAGATCAACTGAGAATAAAAGTAAGAATGACAAGTGTATGTATTTATCCATAAGGATTTATCGGTGGTCGGGAATTTTTCAAAGTGATGAGCACATGTTCTCGAGAGAATCTCGAAGAATATCTTTGAAGTGTTCTGGTGAAGCTGGTGATCAACTGTAATAAAGGGCTCTCCGGGTGGAAGTGACCACGTGATCCTAAAGCCAGAGTTAGTAAAATTATTTAACCCGAATAGAAGAGAGATCAGAGTCCCAGAGTATAGACGAGGAGTAAAAGATCCTAATACCACCCAATGGCGACGTGGGCCCGTAAGCCGCACAGCCATGTTAGTAAAAGTTTTTCAATGTCTAGGCTCAATTTCGGCCAAGGAGTTTGGAAGGGGGATTCCTACAGGCAGTCAGCTCATGATACCAACTTGTGACACCCCCAATTTGACCGTACACTAATCATACACGCAAATGTATACAATCAAGATTAGGGACTCACGGGAAGATATCACAACAAAACTCTAGACACAAATTAAAATAATACAAGCTTTATATTACAAGCCATGGGCCTCGAAGGCTCGAATACAAATGCTCGAAGATAGAAGAGTCAGTGGAAGCAATAATATCTGAGTACAAACATAAGTTAAACAAGTTTGCCTTAAGAAGGCTAGCACAAAAGTAGTAACGATCGAAAAGGCAAGGCCTCCTGCCTGGGACCTCCTAACTACTCCTCGAAGCCGAACTCCACGTAGAATCATCCTCGGAATCCTCTGGCTCCTGGACTCCATCATATGATTGCAATAACCGGGAAAGGGGAAAAAGAAGTAGCAAAGCAACCGTGAGTACTCATCCAAAGTACTCGCAAGCAAGGATCTACACTACATATGCATTGGTATCAATGAAATGGGTAGTATCTGTGAACTGAACTGCAGAATGCCAGAATAAGAGGGGGTAGCTGGGCCTATCGAAGACTACGCTTATGGCAGCCTCCATCTTGAAGCATAGAGAAGAGAGTAGATGGTAAGTTCACCAAGTATCATCATATAGCATAATCCTACCCGGCAATCCTCCCCTCGTCGCCCTGTGAGAGAGAGCGATCGCCGGGTTGTATCTGACACTTGAAAGGGTGTGTTTTATTAAGTATCCGGTTCTAGTTGTCATAAGGTCAAGGTACAACTCCGGGTCGTCCTTTTACCGAAGGACACGGCTATTCGAATAGATAAACTTCCCTGCAGGGGTGCACCACATTTCCCAACACGCTCGATCCCTTTTGTCCGGACACACTTTCCTGGGTCATGCCCGGCTTCGGAAGATCAACACGTCGCTGCCCTACCGAAGCACAACAGAGAGGTCATCACGGCGGTCTAAATCATATGGTGCAGGGGGTCTGGGCCCATCGCCCATTGCACACCTGCACGTTACATACGCGGCCGGCGAGCAAACCTAGCCTCCTTTATACAAGAGCAGGCGTTCTAGTCCAACCCGGCGCGCGTCGCTCAGTCGCTGACGTCAAGAAGGCTTCGGCTGATACCATGATGTCGAGTGCCCATAACTGTTCCCGCGTAGTTGGTTAGTGCGTATAGGCCAGTGGCCAGACTCAGATCAAATACCCAGATCTCGTTAAGCGTGTTATTTTGAAATAACCGCGAACGCCGACCAGGGCCAGGCCCACCTCTCTCCTAGGTGGTCTCAACCTACCATGTCGCTCTGCCACAAAGATTCACACAGAGGGCCATCGGGACAAAGGTCCTTTCAACACCCAATCCGTGAATCACTCGCGGGTACTCTACGAGCCGACCCGACTTTAGTCACCACATGTATCATGTATAAAGTATATAGTATATACCCGTGGTCACCTCCCTAGTGATCACGGCCCGATAGTATAGCACGGCAGACGGACAAGAATGTAGGGCCAGTAATGATAAACTAGCTTCCTATACTAAGCATTTAGGAATGCAGGTAAGGTATCAACAACTGTAGCAACAATGACAGGCTGTGCAACATAATATGATTAATGGAAAGCAGTAACATGCTACACTACTCTAATGAAAGCAGTAGAGAGAAGAATAGGTGATATCTGGTGAGGGGGGGGGGCTTGCCTGGAAGCTTTGCTGTAAAGGAGGAAGGGTCATCGGAGACGCAGTCGATCACAGGGGCAGCATCGGTCTCGGGGTCTACTAGAGAGAAGAGGGGGAAGAAACAATAAATATAAAGCAAACAAAGCATCATAAAGCATAACATGGCAATATGCTGTACCGGGTGTGACCTAACGTACGGCTACACGATATAGGTGAAGGGGGAATTCAACCGGGAATGTTTTCCCGGTTTCGGACCTGTGTCAGACAGATGACCGGAGGGGGAATGTTCCATCTTCAGCTAATTAGAGGCACCTGACAGGTAAACAGGCCCCGTATCCGGATTCGCTGGATTTTTCTGAGCAGCTTTCATATATAAATTATTTTCATCCGAGTAATGGTTTATTTTATATAAATTTCCAAAGTTTATAAGATTTTCTAGTTAAATCAATTTGAAATTAAATATCTAATTACCTCTTCCACATGGGCTGTGCTAACCAGTGTGTATTATAAGTGGGACAATGGGTTGGGTTGACCGAGTCAAATTGACTGGCCAACAAGATGTGTGGCCCACATGTCATTGCCACATGCGTTAATAAAACATCTAACTAATTTAATCAAGGGAGGTCCCACATGCCATAGACTAGTATTCAACAGATTTGTTTATCTAGTAAATTTAGCAGTGGGGCCCATATGTAGTGTCTACTAGTGGATATGTTAGTGCTAACAGGGGGTTAGGCTACACTAATTAGGATTCCTCCTAATTAGACATGGGCCGTGGCTGTAGCGGCCCAAGCCAACCACACACATACGCGCACATGCGCTTGGCCTTGGACATGGCCATGCCTAGCATCACGCAAACGCGACAGAGAGCAGCAGCATCAGTAGAGAGGAGCAGCACGGAGCGGCTGGGGCAGCAAGCAACAGCGAGCAAGAGCAGCAGAGTACTAGCGGCAGCAGCGACGCAATCAAGCAGCAGCAACAGCAGGGTTGCAACAGCGGCAAGGGAGCAGTTGTACGGGGTGCAGGGCCGTGGCCTTGAGCGCGAGGTGAGCAGTAGCCAGCAGTGCGCTGGCGCCGTGTTGGCGAGGCAGCCGCGGGGATGGACAGCGTGTGGGTGAAGCAGCAGCAGGCGTAGGCGGGGCAACCAAGGGCGCGGGCCAGGGGCGCCGTAGCGGAGCTCCGGACGCAGCGCCGGCAAGTGCGGAACGGCGGCGACGAGCACGGGTGGATGCGCACAAGCACGTACAGGACTGCGGGGCATGTGCAGGCGCGACCTCGTCCAGAGGAGCTCAAGGGGAAGGCGGACAGGTCCTGGCCAAGGTCTGCTAGGTCGAGTTTGAGGCCATGGCGAACGACGAGCTTCGGCTAGAGGGGTGTCTACGGCTAGAGGGCGCGTGCAAGAAGGGGGCCAGGGGGAAGAATAGGAGCTCACAGGGGCCCTGTAGTGGTGCTATAGCGAGCTTGGGGAGGCGCCGGAGCTCGGGGCGGCGGTGGTCGAGGACGAGACGGCGTCGAGCAGGGTGGGGACGAGGCGGCGACGGCGGCTTCGGTCCGCCGCGGGGAAGAGCGAGAGGAGGAGATGGGGGCGCGAGGGAAAGGGGGTAGGGTTCGGGGAAGAGAGGGGCGGTCTTAAGCCCCAGGGTAGCCAGGGGATGGCCGCCACGGCGACCATGGTGGTCGGGATGGCCGCCACGCCCACCTATGCTTCCTGTAGCAGGAGGAAGGTGAGTGGGGGGTTGTGGGCTGGGCTTCTCCCAGGCCACATGGGCCCTTTTATTTATTTCCTTTCCTTTTGTAGTTTCCTTACTATTTTATATTTTTGCTGTTGTTTCAATTTAGTTGGTCCACTAAATGAACTTTGCTATAGATGAAACTTGGCACATAATCCGTGCACAATATTTCAAGACCACACACAAGGTTTTACACCATTTGGAAATGTATAAATATTTGTTAATTAAAAAAGACAAAATAAATGCTGCTGGACCGACTATTAATTTCCTAGGAATTATATGTGAGTCAAGTGATGTTGGTTTCTACATGATAATTCCTTAGTAAATATTTGCAACTCATCGAACATTTTTGGTTTTATCGCTAGAAGAAATAATAATTTCACTTGCAATTTAAATTTGAATTTGAATTCGAATTGACTTTGAATCAAAGTGAGATTTAGCAATAGTAAGGATGACGACTTGGGACCATTAGGCATATTAATTCCCTGCAAAAAGAGTGCATTAATTCCACAAAAATATGTTTATTATGTTTTAGAAGTTCCGGCTGCTCGTTTCCTTAGGAATAATGCCAACCTTTTTTTTATTTCCCTACCTATTGGTGTGTGCGATCCATTAAGAGCACGGCCGGATGGGTGTAAGGTTGGCCCTGGTGGATGCCTTTGATTTCTTTCTTGCATGTTTCCTTGGATCAGTTTATAGCCGACCACATATATAGAATGCGAATTAGCCTCTATTTTCGTTCCCGTTTATAATATAGCCCATCACATATATAGAATGCCAATTAGTCTCTCTTTCCTTCCTTATTCCTTGAGCCACTTTTTCCTTCATTATTTTGATCACGTTGGAAATCCTCTTTTAAATGGGCGTGCGGTAATAATTAGCCTCTCTTTCCTTTGTAATATCTTTCTCATGATTCCCTGCTTCCTAATACCCAAGAAACTCAAAGACGTATTTAAATTGGGTGAGTTGGATGTAAAGGAGCGAGGTGATATTGTTTAGTAGGAATGTAAACTTTGTACTGAACACACAACATGTGCTAGATGGGTTGGTCGCAGCAATATTTATCCGACTACAGGTCCCGAGTTCAAACTCTGGTAACCTGCAGGCTTTTTACCTCGTTTCCTTTGTGTACAACCGGCCTTGCAGGATTCAAGGCATGTGAGGCTTACATGGGCCTATTTTGGAGTGCGGATGGGCTGCTCGATATGGCCCAGCCGGGATGGGTGAGCGTAATGATACCACTGTATGTACAGAAAATTAGTACCACCTTGGTTAGAATTCAATTGAAAGCGTAAAATCTTCAGGAAGAAGCGTATTGCGATGGTGAACCCGACAAAGCCAATCCGTGCTTTATTATTAGGGATAGATATGTGTTGGAATCATTTTGCTTATGTCAAAGAAATTTACATATGTTTGTGTTGCTGGTAAACGGTACCGACTTGTTACTTTAATCATAGTTCAAAAAAGTGCTAGACGTAAATTGTGTGTTTTGCCACCGCCTTGTGCTTTACTGACCAAAGCGTATGGTTATGCGCAATTATGCACAGATTAAGCATAGTTATGCGCAATGCATTTTGCCAACGCCTAGAGCGTAGGCATGCTTAAGCGCTCGCTTAGGCACACCTTTTTAAACTATGACTTTAATGCGTTGCCAAGAACTTGTTAGTTTTACTAGTTCATGTGTAATTAAATACGTTGCCAAAACTGTTTAGTTTTACTAGTTTGATGTTAGTTTCTTATGGCTCTTGCAAAATTTTATTTATTGATTGCTAACATTCAAGTTTGCAGGATCCAACTGAAACTCCGTTGGCACAACATGTATGTTTTCAGAAACTTCCTTGTTTACCTGGTTTGCTGTTGTAACTTGTTGCTGTAATCATCTTACCAACTTCAAGTTTTTAGGATCCAATTGGAAGTCCAATTGCACAGCAGATACATTTTCAAAAATATATTTGTGTAACAGGTTTGCTGTTGTAACTTGTTGCTCTAATCAAGTTACTGAGTACTCAACTCTTCCGGATCCAAGAGAAACTCCAATGCCACAAGAGATTCCTTTTGCAAAACTTGTTTGTTTAAATGCTTTACTGCTGCAACCAGTTGCTCTAATCATGTAACTGGCTACTCAACTTTTCAGGATCCAAGAGAAACTCAAATGCCACAATAGGTACCTTTGGGGAAACTTGTTTGCTTAACTGCTTTGCTGCTGCAACAACCGGTTACAATGATGTTAATAACTACTTTTCAGCATCCAATTGGAACTCTTTAATTCCTTGTTTGTTTAACTGGTTTGCTGTTATAACTCCCAGTTGAGATATTTTGCTAACTTCAACTTTTCGGAATCCAATCGGAACTTTAATGGCAAAACAGGTCCCCATGGACATTGTATCATCCCACAGCAGTGGCACCGACCCAATTGTGCCTCATGAATTGCCAACTACTGATGCCCTAGAGGCTAAACTAGTGGTAGAAAGAGATTCTGCTTCTGCACTTAGAGATGAAGTTGACATGTTGAGGAAGCAAACAACACAATCACAAGAAGTACTCAAGACAACCATTAAATATTTGGTGGATTTCAAAATGAAGCAAGCTGAGACTGACCGCATTGTTAAGGTCCTGAAGGAAAAAAGGAAATTAAATTCCCACATGGTAAATCATAGGTGAAATGTTCTTTCCATCATTGAATAACCTTTGTGTTGTTTGTTCATGTAATCGATCAAACCATTTGTTTTAGAGATCATGTAATAATTGTTTTTTTGTTTTTTGGTTTGTAATTTTATTTGAGCACAAGTCTGTATTAATTGATAAGACTCGGAGATATTTCATTTTTATTGTTGTGCCAGACCTACAAATATGCCAATCGGGCTAAATGTGCATTCAGCAATAATAGTAGTATAGATCGACCATAAGTGGCACGCATCGGAAAGGGCCAAGATGTTGTACTAGCTTCGCTGGAAAAAGGATGCTCTTCTAGCAAAAAAATACAGCGGCCTGGCTTATGTATGTTAGTTGATATTATTGATCCATATATATAAGTGTTTATATGTTTGTTAGTTTTGTACATTCTTGGTTGATTGACTAGTATTTGAATCTTGATACATCGCTTGTGTACATATCTAAATGGGAGTACACATTATGCTGCATGTGACATTTGAGTTGGACATAAAGTGTTCCAAATATTTGAATTCAAGCTTCTGAATTTGAGTATCGGCATTTGTAAATCATATTCATATATGACAGTGGAATATATCTTTGTCGTGCTTTTGAACATATATAAAAACACATAGAATGATTTATAAAGATTCGTATAGGAATACAAAATGGATTCGAATTTAGTTGCCAGGGTAAACATGGATGCTTATTGTCCCAAAATTCGAAACAGCAGCAAAATGTCCACTCCCACGTCGGCTGCCCGAAGCCAAGTGTTTGGGAGACGGAAATTACTGTCTACCCCTTACACGGACAATCCATCGGCCCGATTTCAACTGCTCTCAACAGGGGTAGGTTAGTCACTTCAATTATACGTGACACGACCGCCTCTGACCCATTCCGACACGGTGGGCGCCAAACATGGGCGGCCAAACACATTTGATTCAAGCTCATCCAAAAGACCTCTATTTCTCCCTCCATTTCAGTAGCGATCCAACCTCAAACGGTCGAATCTCTATGCATAAGTGCCATCCCTGGATCGGTAATGCTGGCACACACAGTACTTCAAAGGATTTATAACAAAGTTGCAATCACACACTTATTGCATTGATAGTCTCAAGAGAGAACCTCATATAATAATATGGCTTAAGGCCATCTAAATAAGATAACAACGGAAGGCTTGGAAGATAAAGTGACTCTATCAACTCCAACGGCATAGCTGAGTGCACAACAACGATCTAGCGCACCTCACTCTTCGCCTGAAAAGTCTACAACATAATACGTTGTAGCCCGAAAACAGGTCAGCACATGGAATATGCTAGCAATATAACACTGTAGAGCAATGAACAGGTAACAGCTATAACTATGTGCATATTTGGCTGGTGGAGGCTCTACAGTTATAATGTTTTTGCAAAAAGCCAATTTTTCCCTACAACAAAGGAATATATTTTGTTTAACTATCATGGTAGTTGATAAACATTAAGAAGGTTCCTCCAACTCAAACCCAATTAAGCAGTATTAATAACCCAACAAATTAATTTAGAGTGATGAGATCAACATGATAATCCCAGAACCAGATACTCAAGATGTCCATAACCGGGGACACAGCTAACCATGATTAGTTTGTACACTCTGCAGAGGTTTGCGCACTTTTCCCCATAAGACTCAATCTCCTCCATTGGTTTTCTCACACTACATGGTGTTTGAGAAACGGATGACCGAGACACAGTCTTTCAGAAGCACTAACTCTTTACTCTGGGTAGACAGTTACACCTACTTTCCCCTACATCAGCTAGTCTACCACTGAAAGAGGTCACGCAACTTACTCAACTATGCCAGAGCCCATAATGGCTTGTGGCTGCACACGTAAGTTTCTAGCATGAATAATCTTATGATCCCTTTGAGCCTGGGTGGCGAACCATAGGATGATCACACAGGTACTCCAGGATATCCTAGGACAACACTGGATTCTCCAGGTGCACGCAACCAATCCACCCAGATGTGTATCTAAGTAGCCACCTCAAGCTAACCGCTAATTAAAACTCTCACATCTATCATGGATACACTCAACCAATCCACGTGAGCATAACATAGCAGTATAAGCATAACATAGAAGTAACTCCCAAGCTTTGATAGTAAAAGGGCAATAGGTTCTACCTCATCATCTACTTCCCAATACCCACATGTTAAGAGATCCTACTCATGCAATGTTTGAGGGTTGAAATTAATGCATAAAAACTGGGTGATAAAGAGGTATGATCAAAGTGTTACTTTCCTTGCTGACGATCTGTAAACCCTAGAGACTCGTAGTAGCACTCTTCGCACTCCGGAAATTCTATTGCAAACAAACAATAGCATACATAAGCACTCAAGCATAGAGGCAAGGGTAAAACTCAAATAAGAAGGTCCAAACTGAAAGTTCAACTGAAGTTGCAAAAAGAATCAATCGAATCGGAGCTATGGAACTGAAACTACGATCAAAAGAACTTTGAAATCAAATCTGCTTAAAACCAAATTTTAAATTGTCAAAACCATGTTCAAGTTGATTAACTTGAAAGAGAACTTCAAGACGAAGATTTTGGCGTTGGTTTCACTAGATTTGGAAGAACGATTGAAAAGTTGTGAGGGTTTGAAGATTAGGGGCTAATCTACAACAAAAGTATTCACGGATAGGCCCCTTGCAAAAAATAAAACAGAAAAAGAAAAAATCTATCGAACACATGTCCGCGAACAGAGGCTAAAGAACGAATTTTTTCATTATAAGAACTAAAGAACGAATGTTCGCGAAATAGATCTAAACCAAGAAAACCGAGAAAACCGATCTTTATAAAATAAAAAAACCGAACTAAAAACCAGCGAACCGGGATCGGTTTATACCGATTAAACGGTGGTGGCGAGGTCAACGGCGACGGCGGGATTCCGGCGAGGCAGAGGCTCTGACGAGGCGGCGGCGTCGACGCGGGGCGGTGGCGCGGTGACATGCGGCGTGGGGCTGCGGCTGCAGCGGCGCTGGTGGTGGGCTGCACGCGGCGGGGCAGGACGAGGTGGAGAGGGGCGGTGGCGGCGTGGCTTATAAAGGCCTCGGGGGTGGCTTGCGCGAGGGTCACGGACGCTGAGGCCGACCGGACTACGGCAGGAGTCCGGCGCTCGCACGGCTGCGGGAGGCGGCAGCGCAGGTTAGGCTTCGCCCGGTTCGGCTGGGCCGTTGGCCCAGTTGGGCGAAACGTTTTTTTAATAATTCCCCAAATTGAAAATGTGAAAAATTCAAATATGAAAATGGTGAAATCCCCAACTCTCTCCATGGGTCCTTGAGTTGCTTAGGATTTCTAGGATCGCAAACGTGATACAAATATGATATGCATATGATGACCTATGTATAACATTCCAAATTGAAAATTTGGGATGTTACAAACCTACCGCCCTTAAGATGAATCTCGCCCTCGAGATTCAGGTTGGCTAGAAAATAGGTGTGGGTGGTCTTTCCGTAGGTCTTCCTCTCGTTCCGAGGTGGCTTCATCCTCGGTATGGTGGCTCCACTGAACTTTGCAAAACTTAATAACCTTGTTGCGGGTAACTCGGCTAGCAAACTCGAGAATCTTGACGGGTTTCTCCTCGTAGGTCAAATCACTATCCAATTGAATTGCTTCCAGGGGCAGTATATCTTTGAGAGGAATATCGGCCATCTCTGCATGGCACTTCTTCAACTGGGAAAGGTGAAATACATCATGAACTCCTGACAGTCCTTCGGGTAACTCCAACTTGTAGGAAACTTCTCCCATACGTTCCAAAACTCGGTATGGTCCTACAAATCTCGGGGCTAAATTTCCCTTAACTACAAAATGTTTAACTCCTCAGAGAGGTGACACACGAAAATTTGCTCTGTCTCCGAATTCATAGACTACCTCCTTGCGTTTTGAATCTGCGTAACTCTTCTGCCTGGACTGAGGTACCTTTCGTATGTCGCGAATCAACTTAACCTTCTCTTTGAATTCTTTGATCAAATCCGGTCCAAACAACTGACGGTCTCCAACTACATCCCACAACAACAGTTTCCTGCACCTCCTTCCATACAAGGCTTTGAAAGGGGCCATCTTTAGACTAGCTTGATAACTGTTGTTGTATGAGAATTCCACGTACGGCAAATTATCATCCTAGCTGGATCCATGATCTAGCGCACAAGATCTCAAGCTGTCCTCCAGAATCTGATTGACTCTCTCGGTCTGTCCATTTGTCTGCGGGTGAAAGGTTGTACTGAACTCTAGCCTGGTTCCCAAAGTCTGGTGCAGCTGATGCCAAAACTTCGAAGTAAACTGAGTCCCTCTATCCGATATGATGGTCCTTTGAACTCCATGCAGACATACGATCCTGGTCATATATGTTGGAAATATGCCCTAGAGGAAATAATAAAAGGATTATTATTATATTTCCTTGTTCATGATAATTGTCTTTTATTCATGCTATAATTGTGTTATCCGGAAATCCTAATACATGTGTGAATACTTAGACACCAACATGTCCCTAGTAAGCCTCTAGTTGACTAGCTCGTTGATCAACAGATAGTCATGGTTTCCTGACTATGGACATTGGATGTCATTGATAACGAGATCACATCATTAGGAGAATGATGTGATGGACAAGACCCAATCCTAAACATAGCACAAGATCGTATAGTTCGTTTGCTAGAGTTTTCCAATGTCAAGTATCTTTTCCTTAGACCATGAGATCGTGTAACTCCCGGATACCATAGGAGTGCTTTGGGTGTACCAAACGTCACAACGTAACTGGGTGACTATAAAGGTATACTACGGGTATCTCCGAAAGTGTCTGTTGGGTTGACACGGATCAAGACTGGGATTTGTCACTCCGTATGACGGAGAGGTATCACTGGGCCCACTCGGTAATGCATCATCATAATGAGCTCAAAGTGACCAAGTGTCTGTTCATGGGATCATGCATTAGGTACGAGTAAAGTGACTTGCCAGTAACGAGATTGAACGAGGTATTGGGATACCGACGATCGAATCTCGGGCAAGTAACATACCGATTGACGAAGGGAATTGTATACGGGGTTGCTTGAATCCTCGACATCGTGGTTCATCCGATGAGATCATCGAGGAGCATGTGGGAGCCAACATGGGTATCCAGATCCCGCTGTTGGTTATTGACCGGAGAGCAATCTCGGTCATGTCTACATGTCTCCGGAACCCGTAGGGTCTGCACACTTAAGGTTCGGTGACGCTAGGGTTGTAGGGATATGTATATGCAGTAACCCGAAAGTTGTTCGGAGTCCCGGATGAGATCCCGGACGTCACTAGGAGTTTCGGAATGGTCTGGAGGTAAAGAATTATATATAGGAAGTGCTATTTCGGCCATCGGGACAAGTTTCAGGGTCACCGGTATTGTACCGGGACCACCGGAAGGGTCCCGGGGGTCCACCGGGTGGGGCCACCTATCCCGGAGGTCCCCATGGGCTGAAGTGGGAAGGGATCCAGCCCAAAGTGGGCTGGGGCGCCACTTCCCCTAGGGCCCATGCGCCTAGGGTGGGGGAAACCCTAAAAGGGGGCGCCCCCTCGCTTGGGGGGCAAGCCCCCCACCCCTTGGCCGCCGCCCCCCTAGGAGATTGCATATCCTAGGGCCGCCGCCCCCCCTAGGCCCCCCTATATATAGTGGGGGGGATGGAGGACCTCTTACCTTTGCCTTTGGTGCCTCCCTCTCCCTCTCCAACACATCCTCCTCCTCCATAGAGCTTGGCGAAGCCCTGCTGGAGTACTGCAGCTCCATGACCACCACGCCGTCGTGCTGCTGCTGGAGCCATCTTCCTCAACCTCTCCTTCCCCCTTGCTAGATCAAGAAGAAGGAGACGTCACGCTAACTGTACGTGTGTTGAACGCGGAGGTGCCATCCGTTCGGCGCTAGGATCTCCGGTGATTTGGATCACGTCGAGTACGGCTTCCTCATCCCCGTTCTTTGAACGCTTCCGCTCGCGATCTACAAAGGTATGTAGATGCATCCGATCACTCGTTGCTAGATGAACTCATAGTGGATCTTGGTGAAACCATAGGAAAATTTTGTTTTCTACAACGTCCCCCAACAGTGGCATCATGAGCTAGGTCTATGCGTAGTTCCTTTTGCACGAGTAGAACACAATTTGTTGTGGGCGTAGATGTTGTCAACTTTCTTGCTGCTGCTAGTCTTATTTTGCTTCAACGGTATTGTGAGATGAAGCGGCCCGGACCAACCTTACATGTACGCTTACGTGAGACCGGTTCCACCGACTGACATGCACTAGTTGCATAAGGTGGCCGGCGGGTGTCTGTCTCTCCCACTTTAGTTGGAGCGGATTTGATGAAAAGGGTCCTTATGAAGGGTAAATAGAAGTTGACAAATAACGTTGTGGCTTTCACGTAGGTAAGAAAACGTTCTTGCTAGAACCCTATTTCAGCCACGTAAAACTTGCAACAACAATTAGAGGACGTCTAACTTGTTTTTGCAGCAAGTGCTTTGTGATATGATATGGCCAAAGTTGTGATGAATGATGAATGATATATATGTGATGTATGAGATGTTCATGCTATTGTAATAGGAATCACAACTTGCATGTCGATGAGTATGACAACCGGCAGGAGCCATAGGAGTTGTCTTTATTTTTTGTATGACCTGCGTGTCATTGAGAAACGCCATGTAAATTACTTTACTTTATTGCTAAACGTGTTAGCCATAGTAGTAGAAGTAATAGTTGGCGAGCAACTTCATGGAGACACGATGATGGAGATCATGATGATGGAGATCATGGTGTCATGCTGGTGACAAGATGATCATGGAGCCCCAAGATGGAGATCAAAGGAGCTATGTGATATTGGCCATATCATGTCACTTTTATTATTTGATTGCATGTGATGTTTATCTTGTTTCTGCATCTTGTTTACTTAGAATGACGGTAGTAAATAAGATGATCCCTCATAATAATTTCAAGAAAGTGTTCCCCCTAACTGTGCACCGTTGCGACAGTTCGTTGTTTCGAAGCACCACGTGATGATCGGGTGTTAGATTCCAACGTTCACATACAACGGGTGTAAGAAAGATTTACACATGCAAACACTTAGGTTGACTTGACGAGCCTAGCATGTACAGACATGGCCTCGGAACACAGAAGACCGAAAGGTCGAGCATGAGTCGTATAGAAGATACGATCAACATGAAGATGTTCACCGATGTTGACTAGTCCGTCTCACATGATGATCGGACACGGCCTAGTTAACTAGGATCATGTTATACTTAGATTACTGGAGGGATGTCTATCTAAGTGGGAGTTCATTGAATAATTTGATTATATGAACTTAATTATCATGAACTTAGTCTAAAATTTTTACAATATGTCTTGTAGATCAAATGGCCAACGTACTCCTCAACTTCAACGCGTTCCTAGAGAAAACCAAGCTGAAAGACGATGGCAGCAACTACACGGACTGGGTCCGGAACCTGAGGATCATCCTCATAGCTGCCAAGAAAGATTATGTCCTACAAGCACCTCTAGGTGACGCACCTGTTCTCCCTGCAGAACAAGACGTTATGAACGCTTGGAAGGCACGTACCGATGACTACTCCCTCGTTCAGTGCGGCATGCTTTACAGCTTAGAGCCGGGGCTCCAAAAGCGTTTTGAGAGACACGGAGCATATGAGATGTTCGAAGAGCTGAAAATGGTTTTCCAAGCTCATGCCCGGGTCGAGAGATATCAAGTCTCCGACAAGTTCTTCAGCTGTAAGATGGAGGAAAACAGTTCTGTCAGTGAGCACATACTCACTATGTCTGGGTTGCATAACCGCTTGACTCAGCTGGGAGTTAATCTCCCGGATGACGCGGTCATTGACAGAATCCTTCAGTCGCTTCCACCGAGCTACAAGAGCTTTGTGATGAACTTCAATATGCAGGGGATGGAAAAGACCATTCCTGAAGTATTTGCAATGCAGAAATCAGCAGAGGTAGAAGTCAAAAAGGAACATCAAGTGTTGATGGTGAATAAAACCACTAAGTTCAAGAAGGGCAAGGGTAAGAAAGCCTTCAAGAAGGACGGCAAGGGAGTTGCCGCGCCCGGCAAGCAAGCTGCCGGGAAGAAGCCAAAGAATGGACCCAAGCCCGAGACTGAGTGCTTTTATTGCAAGGGAAGTGGTCACTGGAAGCGGAACTGCCCCAAATACTTAGCGGACAAGAAGGCAGGCATCACGAAAGGTATATGTGATATACATGTAATTGATGTGTACCTTACCAGTACTCGTAGTAGCTCCTGGGTATTTGATACCGGTGCGGTTGCTCACATTTGTAACTCAAAATAGGAGCTGCGGAATAAGCGGAGACTGGCGAAGGACGAGGTGACGATGCGTGTCGGGAATGGTTCCAAGGTCAATGTGATCGCCGTCGGCACGCTACCTCTACATTTACCTTCGGGATTAGTTTTAAACCTTAATAATTGTTATTTAGTGCCAGCTTTGAGCATGAACATTGTATCAGGATCTCGTTTAATTCGAGATGGCTACTCATTTAAATCCGAGAATAATGGTTGTTCTATTTATATGAGAGATATGTTTTATGGTCATGCTCCGATGGTGAATGGTTTATTCTTAATGAATCTCGAGCGTAATGCTACACATGTTCATAGTGTGAGTACCAAAAGATGTAAGATTGATAATGATAGTCCCACATACTTGTGGCACTGCCGCCTTGGTCACATAGGTGTCAAACGCATGAAGAAGCTCCATGCTAATGGACTTTTAGAGTCTCTTGATTACGAATCATTTGACACGTGCGAACCATGCCTCATGGGTAAAATGACCAAGACTCCATTCTCAGGAACAATGGAGCGAGCAACCAACTTATTGGAAATCATACATACTAATGTGTGCGGTCCAATGAGTGTTGAGGCTCGCGGTGGCTATCGTTATGTTCTCACCCTCACTGACGACTTGAGTAGATATGGGTATGTCTACTTAATGAAACACAAGTCTGAGACCTATGAAAAGTTCAAGGAATTTCAGAGTGAGGTTGAGAATCAACGTGACAGGAAAATCAAGTTCCTGCGATCAGATCGTGGAGGAGAATACTTGAGTCACGAGTTTGGCACACACTTAAGAAAATGTGGAATAGTTTCACAACTCACGCCGCCTGGAACACCTCAGCGTAATGGTGTGTCCGAACGTTGTAATCGCACTCTATTAGATATGGTGCGATCTATGATGTCTCTTACCAATTTACCGCTATCTTTTTGGGGCTATGCTTTAGAGACTGCCGCATTCACTTTAAATAGGGCTCCGTCGAAATCCGTTGAGACGACACCGTATGAATTATGGTTTGGGAAGAAACCTAAGCTGTCGTTTCTAAAAGTTTGGGGATGCGATGCTTATGTCAAGAAACTTCAACCTGAAAAGCTCGAACCCAAGTCGGAAAAATGCGTCTTCATAGGATACCCTAAAGAAACTATTGGGTATACCTTCTACCTCAGATCCGAAGGCAAGATCTTTGTTGCCAAGAATGGATCCTTTCTGGAGAAGGAGTTTCTCTCGAAAGAAGTAAGTGGGAGGAAAGTAGAACTTGATGAAGTATTACCTCTTGAACCGGAAAATGGCGCAACTCAAGAAAATGTTCCTGAGGTGCCTGCACCGACTAGAGAGGAAGTTAATGATGATCAAGATACTTCTGATCAAGCTCCTACTGAAATTCGAAGGTCCACAAGGACACGTTCCGCACCAGATTGGTACGGCAACCCTGTCTTGGAAATCATGTTGTTAGACAACGGTGAACCTTCGAACTATGAAGAAGCGATGGGAGGCCCGGATTCCGACAAATGGCTGGAAGCCATGAAATCCGAGATAGGATCCATGTATGAAAACGAAGTATGGACTTTGACTGACTTGCCCGTAGAGCGGCGAGCCATATAAAATAAATGGATCTTTAAGAAGAAGACAGACGCGGATGGTAATGTGACCATCTATAAAGCTCGGCTTGTCGCTAAGGGTTATCGACAAGTTCAAGGGGTTGACTACGATGAGACTTTCTCACCGGTAGCGAAGCTGAAGTCCGTCCGAATCATGTTAGCAATTGCCGCATTCTATGGTTATGAAATATGGCAAATGGACGTCAAAACGGCATTCCTTAATGGTTTCCTTAAGGAAGAATTGTATATGATGCAGCCGGAAGGTTTTGTCGATCCTAAGTATGCTGACAAGGTGTGCAAGCTCCAACGCTCGATTTATGGGCTGGTGCAAGCATCTCGGAGTTGGAACATTCGCTTTGATGAGATGATCAAAGCGTTTGGGTTTATGCAGACTTATGGAGAAGCCTGCGTTTACAAGAAAGTGAGTGGGAGCTCTGTAGCATTTCTCATATTATATGTAGATGACATACTTTTGATGGGAAATGATATAGAGCTTTTGGACAGCATTAAGGCCTACTTGAATAAGAGTTTTTCAATTAAGGACCTTGGAGAAGCTGCTTATATATTAGGCATCAAGATCTACAGAGATAGATCAAGACGCCTCATAGGTCTTTCACAAAGCACATACCTTGATAAGATATTGAAGAAGTTCAATATGGATCAGTCTAAGAAGGGGTTCTTGCCTGTGTTGCAAGGTGTGAAATTGAGCTCAGCTCAATGTCCGACCACGGTAGAAGATATAGAAGAGATGAGTGTCATCCCCTATGCCTCAGCCATAGGTTCTATTATGTATGCCATGCTGTGTACCAGACCTGATGTAAACCTTGCCGTGAGTTTGGTAGGAAGGTACCAAAGTAATCCCGGCAAGGAACACTGGACAACGGTCAAGAATATCCTGAAGTACCTGAAAAGGACTAAGGAAATGTTTCTCGTTTATGGAGGTGACGAAGAGCTCGTCGTAAAAGGTTACGTCGACGCTAGCTTCGACACAGATCTGGATGACTCTAAGTCACAAACCGGATACGTGTATATTTTGAATGGTGGGGCAGTAAGCTGGTGCAGTTGCAAGCAGAGCGTCGTGGCGGGATCTACATGTGAAGCGGAGTACATGGCAGCCTCGGAGGCAGCACATGAAGCAATTTGGGTGAAGGAGTTCATCACCGACCTAGGAGTCATACCCAATGCGTCGGGGCCGATCAAGCTCTTCTGTGACAACACCGGAGCTATTGCTCTTGCCAAGGAGCCCAGGTTTCACAAGAAGACAAGGCACATCAAGCGTCGCTTCAACTCCATTCATGAAAATGTTCAAGATGGAGACATAGATATTTGTAAAGTACATACGGACCTGAATGTAGCAGATCCGTTGACTAAACCTCTCCCTAGAGAAAAACATGATCAACACCAGAATTCCATGGGTGTTCGATTCATCACAATGTAACTAGATTATTGACTCTAGTGCAAGTGGGAGACTGTTGGAAATATGCCCTAGAGGAAATAATAAAAGGATTATTATTATATTTCCTTGTTCATGATAATTGTCTTTTATTCATGCTATAATTGTGTTATCCGGAAATCGTAATACATGTGTGAATACTTAGACACCAACATGTCCCTAGTAAGCCTCTAGTTGACTAGCTCGTTGATCAACAGATAGTCATGGTTTCCTGACTATGGACATTGGATGTCATTGATAACGAGATCACATCATTAGGAGAATGATGTGATGGACAAGACCCAATCCTAAACATAGCACAAGATCGTATAGTTCGTTTGCTAGAGTTTTCCAATGTCAAGTATCTTTTCCTTCGACCATGAGATCGTGTAACTCCCGGATACCGTAGGAGTGCTTTGGGTGTACCAAACGTCACAACGTAACTGGGTGACTATAAAGGTATACTACGGGTATCTCCGAAAGTGTCTGTTGGGTTGACACGGATCAAGACTGGGATTTGTCACTCCGTATGACGGAGAGGTATCACTGGGCCCACTCGGTAATGCGTCATCATAATGAGCTCAAAGTGACCAAGTGTATGGTCACGGGATCATGCATTACGGTACGAGTAAAGTCACTTCCCGGTAACGAGATTGAACGAGGTATTGGGATACCGACGATCGAATCTCGGGCAAGTAACATACCGATTGACGAAGGGAATTGTATACGGGGTTGCTTGAATCCTCGACATCGTGGTTCATCCGATGAGATCATCGAGGAGCATGTGGGAGCCAACATGGGTATCCAGATCCCGCTGTTGGTTGTTGACCGGAGAGCAATCTCGGTCATGTCTACATGTCTCCGGAACCCGTAGGGTCTGCACACTTAAGGTTCGGTGACGCTAGGGTTGTAGGGATATGTATATGCAGTAACCCGAAAGTTGTTTGGAGTCCCGGATGAGATCCCGGACGTCACGAGGAGTTTCGGAATGGTCCGGAGGTAAAGAATTATATATAGGAAGTGCTATTTTGGCCATCGGGACAAGTTTCGGGGTCACCGGTATTGTACCGGGACCACCGGAAGGGTCCCGGGGGTCCACCTGGTGGGGCCACCTATCCCGGAGGGCCCCATGGGCTGAAGTGGGAAGGGATCCAGCCCAAAGTGGGCTGGGGCGCCACTTCCCCTAGGGCCCATGCGCCTAGGGTGGGGGAAACCCTAAAGGGGGGGGCGCCCCCTCGCTTGGGGGGCAAGCCCCCCACCCCTTGGCCGCCGCCCCCCTAGGAGATTTCATCTCCTAGGGCCGCCGCCCCCCCTAGGCCCCCCTATATATAGTGGGGGGATGGAGGACCTCTTACCTTTGCCTTTGGTGCCTCCCTCTCCCTCTCCAACACATCCTCCTCCTCCATAGAGCTTGGCGAAGCCCTGCCGGAGTACTGCAGCTCCATCACCACCACGCCGTCGTGCTGCTGCTGGAGCCATCTTCCTCAACCTCTCCTTCCCCCTTGCTGGATCAAGAAGAAGGAGACGTCACGCTGACCGTACGTGTGTTGAACGCGGAGGTGTCGTCCGTTCGGCGCTAGGATCTCCGGTGATTTGGATCACGTCGAGTACGGCTTCCTCATCCCCGTTCTTTGAACGCTTCCGCTCGCGATCTACAAAGGTATGTAGATGCATCCGATCACTCGTTGCTAGATGAACTCATAGATGGATCTTGGTGAAACCGTAGGATTTTTTTTCTACAACGTTCCCCAACAATATATATCTTGGCCAACTTCGCACTCGTATAGGTGGTCTTCACTGGGATAAAGTGAGCCACTTTGGTCAAACAATCCACTACTACCCAGATAGAATCATATCCCGATCGGGTCCTGGGTAATCCGGTGATGAAATCCATGCCAAGCTTGTCCCACTTCCATTCGGGTATCGGCATAGGCTGCAGTAATCCTGGTGGCTTCTGATGCTCTGCCTACACTCTCTGACATACATCACATACGGCTACATACTCGGCAATATCCTTCTTCGTACTAGTCCACCAGAAACGCTCCTTCAAATCCAAATACATTTTGGTATTTCCTAGGTGAATCGAGTATGGCGAGTCATGAGTTTCCTGTAGTATTAACTTCGGGATTTCTGCATTATTGGGTACATATACTCGGTCCTCAAACCATAAAGTGTCGTGTTCATCCTCACGAAAACCTTTGGATTTTCCTTCACTCATCTTCTTCTTTATCTCAGCAATATCCTTATCATCCTTCTGAGCTTCTCGAATCTTTCCCAATAATGTTGACTGAACCTCCATTGTTGCGACAAAACCTCATGGGACTATCTCCAAACGAAGCTTCTTGAGATCGTCAACTAACTCCTCCGGAAATCCTCTGCTTACAAGGGTATTGGCATAACTTTTTTGGCTCAAGGCGACTGCTACGACATTGACCTTTCCTGGGTGATAGTGTAGCTTCATATCGTAATCCTTTATAAGCTCCAACCATCTCCTTTGTCTAAGATTCATCTCCTTCTACATGAAAATGTACTTCAAACTCTTGTGATCCGTGTACACATCACAAAGATGTCGAATAAGAAAATGTCTCCAGGTCTTGAGTGCATGAACTACAGCTGCTAACTCCAAATCATGCATCGCATAATTCAATTCATGCGGTCGAAGCTGTCGTGAGGCATAAGAAACATCTCTTCCGTCTTGCATAAATACACCTCCAAGTCCTCAGCGAGAAGCATCACAATACACATGGAAATCCTTGCGTATATCTGGCAAAATCAGCACTGGGGCTGTAACCAAACGTTTCTTCAACTCCTGAAAACTTGCCTCACATTCATCTGTTCATTTGAACTTAGTGTCCTTCTTCAACAACTCCGTCATAGGTTTCACAATCTTGGAGAAATTCTCAATGAATCTCCGGTAGTATCCCGCGAGTCAAAGAAAACTGTGGATCTCCCCTACTGAGGTGGGTGCTAGATGATCAGTGAATACCTGAACCTTGGTAGGGTATACTGCTATACCCTCTCCTGATATAACATGTCCAAGAAATCGAACTTCTTTCAACCAAAACTCACATTTGCTGAACTTGGCATATAACTGATGTTCCCTGAGCTTCTCGAGAACTAAACGCAAATGCTCCTTGTGTTCCTATTAATTCTTCGAGTATACCAAAATATCATCAATGAACACCACAACAAACTTATCCAAGAACTCCATGAACACCTTATTCATCGTACTCATGAAATAGGAAGGGGCATTAATAAATCCAAATGATATGACCATGTACTCATATAGCCCGTACATAGTGGTGAAAGCTGTCTTCGGTATATCCTTTTCTCGGATCTTCAGCTGGTGGTATCCTGACCGCAGGTCGATCTTGGAAAATACTTTAGCTCCTTACAGCTGGTCAAACAAATCATTGATCATCGGTAATGGGCACTTTTTCTTGATCGTCACTTCATTCAATGCACGATAATCAACAACCATTCTCAAGGATCCATCCTTCTTCTCAACTAAGAGCAGTGGGGCTCCCCATGGTGACAAACTTTGTTGAATGTAAAGTTTCTCCAATAACTCCTTAATCTGCTTCTTAATCTCCTCCAGATCATTTGCGGGCATCCGGTATGGTCTGTTTGATATAGGTCCGGTGCCTGGCAACAGCTCTATCAAAAACTCAATGTCTCGATCCGGCGGCATGCCTGGTAGTTCCTTTGGGAATACATCTGGGTAATCCTTCACTACAGGTACTTCGTCCTGAACAACTCTTGAGAGGGAATTTACTTGGGTCCTCCTTGGCGCATGCATGGATACATACTTAATCCTTTTTCCCTCCGGGGTGGTGAGCATAATTGACTTACTGGCGCAATCGATGTTTCCACCATACATCGATAGCCAATCCATGCCTAGTATCACATCCAATCCTTGTGACTCCAGAATTACTAGGTCTGAGGGGAAAACATGTCTACCTATGGTTAATGGCATCTGAAAACATCATTGGCTTGCCATAAACTCTGCTCCTGGTGAGCTTACTAACATAGGTGTCCTAAGAACTTTGGTGGGCAACTTATACTTATCCACAAATCCCCTTGAAATGTATGAATGTGATGCACCAATATCAAAAAGAACGATTGCAGTAAATGACTTAACCAAAAAATTACCTACTGCATCTGGCTGCTCTTCAACCTCCTCCACGTTAACGTGGTTCACTTGTCCCCTGTTGAATGGGTTGGGCTTCTTCCCAGAGCTTCCATTTCCATTTCCATTCTTTGCTTCAGAACACTTGGTGGCATAGTGTCCAGTATTCCTGCACTTGAAGCAAGTAATGTGACTTAGATCCTTCTTGGTGGGCGTTGCTGGGTTGGAACGGTTCTGGCTGCTGCTTCCTCCATTCCCATTTCCATTCTTAGGCCCACTGTGGTTATGAGAACTTCCTCCATTGTGAGTATGGCCTCCATGGTTATGGATGTAACCTCCGGAGTTAGGGGTAAAGCGAGGCTTCTGCTGAGCTCCAGAATTGAACTTCCCCTGTTCATACTTCCGTTTGCGGCTCTCTATCTGCTGCTATTTGTTTTCAATCATCAGGGCCCGGTCTACCAATTCCTGGTAGTTAGTGAATTTTGCCACCATCAACTGCATACTCATCTCATCATTCAGTCATTCCATAAACTTCTCCATCTTCGCGGCATCTGTGGCCACATCATCTGGGGCATAACGGGCTAACTTGCTAAACTCATCCACGTACTGCCCCACAATACTGTTTCCCTGGCGTAAGTGGAGAAACTCACACTTCTTCATATTCATTGCTCCCATAGAGACATGGGCTGTGCGGAATGCTTGCTGGAACTGATCCCAAGTGACATTGGCTATGGGAAAAGTAGCTGTGTAATTCTCCCACCATGAGGCTGCGGGTCCATCCAATTGATGTGCGGCAAAGCACACCTTCTCCGCATCTGTGCAACCTGCGGTGGTCAACTCCCTTCCAATCCTATGTAGCCAATTATCAGCAACAATCGGCTCTGTGCTATTGGAAAACACTGGCGGATTCAACCTCAGAAAACGGGCTAGGTTGTCCACTAGAGGTGGTGGTGGTGGGTTGTTGTTATTGTTGTTGTTGTTGGCTTCGTTCTGGACTAGTAGCTGCATCAAGCCATTCTGTTGTTGGATCAACTGAGTGAGCTCCTGTGGGAAGACAAATCCGGGGTCACGTCTCGGAGGCATCTGATGGGTTTAGAGGGGAGAGATTAGAATAGAAATGAGGTCTAAAGAGAAAGCACTACCCATATGCACATGAGACAAACACAATCATATCACACCACTCAATTCAAACATGGGCATACAATCGATCTAGCTACCGTTACGAAATACTCGGACTACTACAATATACATGGGGGAAATACTACTACTAATATGGTGGTCATCTAGAAATTTTGATCGGTGGAAGACTCCATGATATCCGCTCCAGCTTCGTCTTCGTAATCATCATCACTACTTTTGGGGTCGGAGTCGGTGTCGTTCATGATGATGTAGTCCTCGGGATGGTCGTCATCTCCTCCTGGCACGGGTCTCCCATGAATACTCCTAGATTCCTCGTCAAGTCGTCATTCTTTCTACTAGTATTGCGATTTCCTCCTCATATCCATCGTGTGTAGACTTGAGTTCCACTTCAAGCTCCATGTCCGTAGTCATCAACTTCTTCATATCTATCATGCTTGCGCACATTTGGTTCTCCTGGCGACGAATGTGCTGGTTTAACTCCTGGATGAAGGCTGCAATGGATATGACCCTCTTAGTGCTGATCATCTCCCATTGCTCATCTCGGCGCCCACATATCTGATAGATGGTGTCCTTAAGATCCTTGTGATAAACTTCGCCGATGTGTCCCATGGCGATGTGAGCTGTCATGCTCCTTCCTAGACTCCAGGTTGGTGCATCAAAGAAAAACTCTATGGGCTAAGTAACTGGAGTGAATGTCCTTCCTAGAAATTGAACTCGAATCATCCAACGCTCCTCTTCTGGTAAAGTGGCGGTGTAGGTCCCGATGAAGCTTGGTATTTTGATGTTCAGGTACCTAGTGACTTCCTTCAAGTGTCGTCCAAAGGGTGTATCTTCATCCGGTTGAGCAAACTTGTTTCTTGGGTCTGCCATCTATAGAGTGGAAAATGGAGAGGAGTCAGAAATGAGTAGAGAAGACTGTCCTATGTCTTATCTTAGTGGTCGCGTCCTACAATCAGCGTGTGCTCTGATACCATCTTGTAGCGATCCGACCTCAGACGGTCGAATCTCTGTGCATAAGTGTCATCCCTGGATCGGTAATGCTGACACACACAGTACTTCGAAGGATTTATAACAGAGTTGCAATCACACACTTATTAAATTGATAGTTTCAAGAGAGAACTTAATACAATAATATGGCTTAAGGCCATCTAAATAAGATAACAGCGGAAGGCTTGGAAGATAAAGTGAGTCCATCAACTCCAACGGCATAGCTGAGTGCACAACAACGACCTAGCGCACCTTACTCTTCATCTGAAAAGTCTGCAACATAATATGTTGCAGCCCGGAAACAAGTCAGCACATGGAATATGCTGGCAATATAACACTGTAGAGCAATGAACAGGTAACAGCTATAACTATATGCATATTTGGCTGGTGGAGGCTCTACAGTTATAATGTTTTTGCGAAAAGCCAATTTTTCCCTACAACAAAGGAATATATTTTGTTTAACTATCATGGTAGTTGATAAACATTGAGAAGGTTCCTCCAACTCAATCTCAATTAAGCAATATTAATAACCCAACAAATTAATTTAGAGTGATGAGATCAACATGATAATCCATGAACCAGATACTCAAGATGTCCATAACCAGGGACACGGCTAACCATGATTAGCTTGTACACTCTACAGAGGTTTGCACACTTTTCCCCATAAGACTCGATCTCCTTCGTTGGTTTTCTCGCACTACAAGGTGTTTGAGAAACGTATGACCGAGACACAGTCTTTCAAAAGCATTAACTCTTTACTCTGGGTAGACAGTTACACCTACTTTCCCCTACATCTGCTAGCCTACCACTGAAAGAGGTCACGCAACATACTCAACTATGCCAAAGCCCATAATGGCTTGTGGCGGCACACGGAAGTTTCTAGCATGAATAATATTATGATCCCTCTGAGCCTGGGTGGTGAACCATAGGATGATCATACGGGTACTCTAGGATATCCTAGGAAAACAATGGATTCTCCAGGTGCCCGCAACCAATCCACCCAGATGTGTATTTAAGTAGCCACCTTAAGTTAACCGTTAATTAACAACTCTCACATCTATCATGGATACACTCAACCAATCCACGTCTACAAACATAGCATAGCAGTATAAGCATAACGTAGAAGTAACTCCCAGGGTTTGATAGTAAAAGGGTAATAGGTTCTACCTCATCACCTACTTCCCAATACCCACATGTTAAGAGATCCTACACATGCAATGTTTGAGGGTTGAAACTAATGCATAAAAACTGGGTGATAAAGAGGTATGATCAAATTGTTACTTGCCTTGCTAACGATCTACAAACCCTAGAGACTCGTAGTAGCATGCTTCGCACTCCGGAAATTCTATTGCAAACAAATAATAGCATACATAAGCAGTCAAGCATCAATCGAATCGGAGCTACAGAACTGAAACTACGATCAAAAGAACTTCGAAATCAAATCTTCTTGAAACCAAATTTTAAATTGTCAAAACCATGTTCAAGTTGATTAAATGGAAAGATGACTTCGAGATGAAGATTTTGGCGTTGGTTTCACTGGATTTGGACGAACGATTGAAAAGTTGCAACGGTTTGAAGATCAGGGGCTAATCTGCGACAAAAGTATTCGCGGATAGGTCCCTGGCAAAAAATAAAACAGAAAAAGAAAAAAAATCTATCAGACAAACGTCCGCTAACAGAGCCTAATGAACGAATTCGTTCGTTATAAGAACTAAACAAACGAACGTTCGTGGAATAGATCTAAACCGACAAAACCGATCCTTATAAAATTAAAAAAATGAACTAAAAATCGACGAACCGGGATCGGTTTATACCGATTAAACGGCGGTGGCGGGATACCGGTGAGGCAGGGGCTCCGGCGAGGCGGCGTAGTTGACGCGAGGCGGCGGGGCAGTGGCGGCCCGCGGGCGGCGGCAGCGGCAGGCGGCATGGGGTGGCGGCTAGGGTGGCGCTGGTGGCGGGCTGCGGCGGCACTGGTGGCAGGCTGCGGGCGGCGGGGCAGGACGAGGTGGATAGGGGCGACGGCAGCGTGGCTTATAAAGGCCTCGGGGGGATGGCTTGCTGGAGGGGCATGGACGCCGAGGCCGACCCAGACTCCGGCGGGAGTCTGGCGCTCGCACGGCTGCGGGAGGCGGCGGCGCTGGTTGGGCTTGGCCCGGCTCGGCTAGGCCGTTGGCCAAGTCGGGCGAAACGTTTTTTTTAATAATTCCGATGAAGAAAATCCTAAATAAAAAAATTTAAAAATGCCAAAAACAATTTTCACCGTCTAAATAAAATATTTAGAACAAGGTGAACATTTTTCTGGCCTAAGATGCAATTTTAAAAAATGCATATTTTTCTGATTCAAATAAATAGCAATAAAATCCCAAATAAAATGTTTATTTGATTTTAACATTTTTTCGTCAATATTTATTTTATTTTGGAGAAGTCCTTTTATCTCCTCTCTTTTATATTGGAAATATTTTGGAGAGAAAAAAAAATTAAAACCAAAGTGATCCCCTTTTCAAATTTGAGAAAAAATCAAATATGAAAATGGTGAAATCCCCAACTCTCTCTGTGGGTCCTTGAGTTCCTTAGGATTTCTAGGATCGCAAACGGGATGCAAATATGATATGCATATGATGAGCTATGTATAACATTCCAAATTGAAAATTTGGGATGTTACAATTTCCCCGTTGATACACGGTGGGCGCCAAAACAAACTCGCCTCGGCCGAAATTGATGTAGGCAAATATTTTCAATAGGGGCAGGTTTGTAACTTCACTCAGACGTGACACAACCGCTCTACCTGTGTGCCCCGTTCATACACCGTGGGCGCCAACCATGGGTGCCAAAACACCATCTCCTCGCCAGAAATCGCTCTGGGTAAATATTGGTGAGATGCGAGATTACCATCCTATCCCCAATCGACAGGACGTCCAAATTTTAAACGGGGGCTAAGTTCGTAACTTTCCCATATTTCAGACTAGCGCGTCCCAAAAATGATGGTTCCTCGTACCTCTCCCTCCATTTTCCCATTCATAAACATCTGCGCTAGAACACCATCCCCACACCAGCCTCCTTCGGCCGCCACCCCATCCATCGCCGCCGTCCTCCACCCCATCCATAGCCACTATCCTCCACCATGCCGGAGTGCCTACCAAGACCGTGTCGTCCACTCCTAGAGATGGACGTTTCTCATCCACGACGACGGACCAAGAGCCTTGCATCGCATCCTCTCGCCTCATCGGCGCCGTCGTCCTCTTTGTCGGGGCCGCTCACACGACCTTCTCTTCCACCGCAATTGGACTTATCCCCCGATGCACCCATCTACGCTCGCAGATCTGCTTCAACGCCACCGACAGCCATTGCACCCCCGATGCCTACACGACGCCGCAAGAGAGGTGGTACTTCATATCTCCTCAACTTTTCGATCTCAACCAGAAAATAGATCGTAACTTGGTTTCTGTACTTTGTTTTTAGCTCTTAGAATTTAGTTCTTAGTTCGAAGCAAACAATGGATGCTAAATACCATTTCTCCGGTCTGCAGCTTTAAATCTGCCATGACACGGTCATAATAGGGTTTGATCATGCTTAGGGTTTAATTGATCATGTTGGTTCCGTTGTGGTTTCTTTAATAGAAATCGGAGGGGAAACCCTCTTTTGCTCAAAAAATGCTAGCATAAGAACACTTGGGTGTGTATCTCTACAGGGTGCCCACGGTGGGCCGCGGGCCACCCTGAGATTTTGGGTCGGCCCAGGCCCTTATTCCCCTATGTTCTGCTGTGCGCTTTCGATTTCTACTCGCCCCCAGCCACCTGCCTTGTCGGCGACTTGCCGTCCCCGGACGGCATGACTCTAGGAGGAGACGCCGGACTAACAGGAGGTCAGGAGCCGCTCGCCCAACAGCGTCACCGCTGCCCGGGCGTGCCACTGTGCCTACCTTCCCAGTCTGTTCAGGGCTCAGGCGTGCAGCACCCACTAAGCCAACTGGATTTATCCTGAGATACGTCCTCAACACTCAGCAGCCACTCCTCATCACCCATTTTCTAATTGATTCATTACTCATTAGGCAGGACTGTCATTAGGGTTTGTTGTGTGCTGAGTGCTACCTACAGTTAATGGTTCAGATGTATTTCAGTAATCTTTAGTACCCGTAAAGTTCACAGGGTTTCAAAATTCTGGCCCTAGGAACAGACACTAGTCATTTTGGATTGTTGGTCGTAGTGACATTGACCCAGATTACTACTGCAGGCCAGGTTTGTTGACAATTTTACTTGTCTTTCTTACTCATTCGATATGATATCCAATTATTCACGTCGATTAGGTGCAAACAATAAGTGCTAGAAAAACTTCTTGATTCAGATTTTGGACGGTCTCTTACAGCAGTTACAATTCTGCATACTTGTCCTAGTAAGCTCACAAGTAAACGATTGATTTAGTACATCTATGCTTGCCTTGTCATATTTGTTGTCAATATTATTTTCGGGTGGACCACCTTGTTTCAAAATACTGGAACCGTAGACATGAGTGAATAGTATTTCTCTGTACAATCTCTTCCATCATGTGTGGGCAACGAACACTGCATTGTATAGAAAGAAAGTGTCATTTCCAGCTTTTACATAGACTACAAGCTTTTACATGGAATACAATCTGCCTACTTGCTATGCGTCGCACTACCAGCACTCCACCCTTGAAGCTAAACAATATGCCACTCATAATCCCTTAGTTTATTTGTTCAAATACGAATTTGATATGATTCTAATGTTCCTACTTCAGTTTTGAAATGTTTGTCTGCCTGTTATAGAGACATAAGAGATTTGTATTTCCGTGTGGTTTGGTCAGCACAGTTGGGGTGAACTTTGCATATGCAGGGGTTTATAGGGAGACACTCTTCGAGTTGAATCCGCAATGCATTCCATAGATAATCTGACTACTTTTTATGTTTTCATGAATCTCATATTCTGAACATCATCATAATGATTATGAGCTTGCGTGCATGAAAAGAATAAAGCGGAACAATGCCATAGCTGTCAAACTTGGCATTAAGGGACTGAAATCAAGTCTGGATGCAATGCAATGCAAATGATCTCCACCTACAGATTCATGCTCAGAATATGATCCCAACAGTGATTCTGAGCTAGAGGGAGACCTAAGTCAATGTAGCTCCCTAGTGGAGGAGTCAGAGGCAGATGCCCTATCTTATTCACCCATCAAGGTGCTTGCTCTAACTTTCCAAGGTTATATTGGTCGCACATATCTTGCAACTGATGCTTTGAATTGCTTCTACTTTATTGCACTGCCATTAGCTTAGTTTACACATCATGTATGTGAATATGCCCTACCTATCCATTTTGAGTACATATTCCATCTGTCATCATACCATATTTATCCATTCGAATGTTGTTCTTGTGTATCAGACGTTCAAAAGCAAGGGGGAGATTGCTGATCGCGGAGGAGCACGAGCAAAGTATTTGGAAAAGCTAGTGACACCTGATAAATCAAATAGCCCATTAGGTGTAGTTGCAATATCACCTGACCCACAAAACACCCTGACTCTAGCAGACTCTAGCCCTACTATACTGGTCATTTCTGATGCCCCAACTCAGCAAACCCCAACTGCAGCAAACAATATGATGATGCCAGTTGACATAGCACCAGCTCTACGACGCAAAACCCCCATTCCAGCAAAGAGTACACCAAATCCAGTTGCCAAATCCCTTTTCAAACTAGAGAGAGCCCCAATTGGAGAAAATAGGACCCCTGTTCCATTTCTTCCCAGTTTAGAAGACGAAGCTTATATTGTTGTCAGGAACTTTGTGCTCATCTTTCCTTCATGGAAATATTATACAGCAGACACAGAACAATTTCCAATCTTCCTCTGCAACTTACACGTAAGTAATGTACTAATGTTATTGATGGTAATTACTGCATATGTTTCTGCTGACAGAAGACACAAGGTTTCATTATTTTAAATAGGCGAGGACCAAACTGGATTCTCAAGACGAGCAAGGGTTGATTGCGCTTTTCAAGCACTCGTTGATGAAGTATCGTTCCTACCTGAGGCAAGCGCACTTCGATGGCAAGCCTCTAAGCAAAATTCATGTAATGTCTCCGGTGCTACATTTATCAGACAGTGACTAGAATAATCTTGTTGCACATTGGTCTTGTCTGGAGCGTAAGGTACTGCCTATGATATCACATCACAATTTGAACTACATTTCTGCATTTGCCTTAACGTCTCACTTGCATGAAAACTGTGATCAGAAGAACATTCATTCTCAAGGGACCACAGAATCTTGCAACTATACTACACACTGCATTTCTCTTGTGAGTACCTCTTGCCCTGTATTACCATACTTACTTTCATAGTTGTTTGATTATGTAGCATCACTGCACATGTTAGCCTCGTTATCATCCATTTGGTGGACATTATAAGATCCGTATGGACTCTTACATAAATTTAGAATCAACCCAATGATTTTGAAGAGGTTTAGCTCTGCAGACCTCTTGTAAGGACTGAACGTCGTCTATCACTGTATTTACATTAACAGCTACTCCCTCCGTCCCATAATATAAGAACGTTTTGTATAGTACACCAGTGTTCAAAACACTCTTGTATTATGGGAAGAGGGATTGGTTCATTTTGTAGCATTCTGCATCTTATCTCCCTCGCCCACCATTTACTAAAAAATATCAAATCTATATTTAATCTTACCAAAAAGTTGAATACACGGACAATGCCAGTGCAGAAGTGTAGCCCATTGCTCTTGTCAGTAAATTTTGTCCTGTAACGCTTGTACTTCCAGGGATTGGTAGTTGATTATGTAGCATCAATCTCCATCTTATCTTCATTATCCTCTATTCCTTCTAGTATTATCATATCTATAATTACTCTCTACAAAATGTAGAGTACAGGCAATGCTTATGAAGAAGATTTTGTGCTGAAATTCTTGAGTTATCCTTCCCTTGACATGGAGAAGGGCATTATAAAGCCGGTGTTAACTATTAATGTAAGTCAGTCCTTCTAAAGCCTTTATCCTCAACTGTTACTTAATTTGCTCATACTCCCTATTGTTTACTACTGTTTAGTTTGCTGTTTCTATCAAAATGCATGTTCGCAAGAACTGTAAGTTCCAAGTTTTACTTGTAAAACCAAATTCCTCATTCATACCATGCACATTACTCAATACTCACTATATGTATGCTTGTTTTTGTGGATCTATAATCCAGTTTTATCTTACTGATGTGGCTGATGATATGAACAACGTGCCATGCACATTAACGAAAATAGATACAATGATTGTCTTTGCCCTTCATCTTTGCTTGTTATGTTGACATGGTAATCCAGTAGTGTGGGGAAGCTCCCCGCATTATGAACAATGCCAAATTATGCAATTGATAGTTTGAACTTTCTCTTTATTTTCTAATTCAAATTGGATGGAATTGAAAGCACAGTTATCATATTTGTTTATACACGTGCAAAACATGTCATCTCTCTGCTTGTTTCAGGGTGATATGCCTAATGGCATGGACAAGTCTGTTGAAGGCTGTGAGACAAACCCAACATATATTGCAACAAAGAAGGCAAAACATCTTGAAGATAGCGAGACAACCCCAAAGTCTTGTCTTGATGCAGTGTTCAAGTTACTTGAGACTAGCAGTCAGACAAGCTCATAGAATTCGCTGTCTGAATCAGTTCAACCTCTTCAGTCCCAAGTTCTAGCAGAAAGGCATTCTGCAACTAAACTTCGACTTGAAGTCCTATCTCTAAGAAAGATTGCGGAGAACACCAATGAGAACCTCATTGCTAAACAGCTACACCTGGAAGCTATGACTAACATGCTAGGCCGGTCTCACAGCCTTGCTCAGCAACTTGTGCAGCAGTTCCCATGCAAGCCTAACCTTTCTTGAACTGTCTTCGAAGTGGTCTCAGTTTAGTATTGTTTTGTTATGCTGCAATGGTGCCCAGTTTTTGTAATATGCTTCTTCGTTGCGCTTTATGATCACTGGTGGTGAACTTCGATGCCCAGTGCTTGTAATATACCGTAAATCCTTTATTGTATAGTGTAGGTTTATTCTAAGTTACTATGCCGTAATTTCTTTATTGTATAGAGCAGGTTTGTTCTTAATTCCTACTAGTTACTGCCATCATTCGCTATCTAAAAAAACTGATGAAGTCGACCGGGCCGAAACCTTTGCCTCTAACGGGCCTGGTTTTTAGCGGGCCACAATTGGGCCGGCATGCATCTTTCTTGGGCCCTAATAGCCATTAAGGCCTTCACACTTTGCGCTAGGCCCACGACTTACTCCGGCCTATATTCAGCCCAAATTTTAGTTGGGCCTTTTGTGGACCCAGCGCTTAGTTTGTCCCATGTAGCGTTGGGCCATTAACAGGCTGAATATTCTGCATGTTGGGCCTTTAGCAGGCCGAAATGCATGTTGGGCCTCAATTTTCACTAGTCGTCGACGGGCCTTTAGCAGGCTGAAATGTAGACCGGGCCTTTTTCGGCCCAATTATATGATGGGCCGTTACCAGGCCGAAACATATCTCGGGCCTTAGTTGGCCCGCTGATATCATGCGCCTTTAACAGGCCGAAAGCTTAGTACAGGCATCAACGAGCTGAATTATACGACAGGCCTTTAACAGGCCCAAAGTTACATTGGGCTGAACTGTTGCCACCTTTATCACGGGCCGTTAGTGGGCTGGATGTCGCGTCGGACCATATATGGCCCATGGGCAGGTTGGGTCATTCCCAGGCCGAAAGACACACCGGGCTGAAATGGGCCCATGTCTACATCGGGCCTCTAACAGGCCAAAAGTCATTGGGCTGTAATTCGGCCCAAATATTCGGCGAATAATTAACGTGCTAGATCTGGCTTTGGGCCATAAATGGGCCTTTATTAAACAGGCAATTATTAGGCTGGCCCACTAGTACCTGAGTAAGTACTACGGTCCTTTGACTGGGCCGGCCTTTTTAACCTATATGGGTCTGTGTTGGGCTGTGCCATGTGTTGACGTATCATAGGCGCCTCCTATACAATGAATGGATGACATCTGTTCCAATGGTCATCCAACACGTGTTTCCTCCGGCCAATGAGAATTTTACACGTGGAAAATCCTTATTGGTCCTGGCTGTTAGCGGGTTATATGATCCAAAACCGGACCCGATAGCTTAACAACGAGCCGTTACGGTGGATGCCACGTGTCGGTCACCCTTGACGAAAGCATTTCCATGACGCGGCATTTATCGTCATGGAAGTGGACACTTCCGTGATTATAATTTTCGTAATGTCATGGAACACTTCTACGACAACACATGTATGACTATCTTGATTCTGTCATAAAATTGTCATGGATGTACATGCATGACCGAAAACGTGTCCTACTATGACAAACACGTATCATCACGGAAGTGTATTTTTTTTGTAGTGATGAAGGTCCTCCCCTATGCCTCAGCCAAGGCTCTATAGTGTATGCCATGCTGTGTACCAGACCTGATGTGTGTCCCTCCATAAGTCTAACAGGTGACACGTCTCCAATATATCTATAACTTATGAAGTATTCATGCCATGTTTAAAACAATTTTATATGATTTGGGTTCAATTTTATATGATTTAAATGGAACTAACCTGGACTAACGATCTTTTCAGCAGAACTACCGTGGTGTTTTTTGTGTAGAAATCAAAGTTCTCCAAATGCAGCAAAACTTTTTGACGATTTCTTTAAAAAAAAGAGGCACTAGAAGCTTCATGGGAGGGCCAGAAGAGCCACGACGGCCCCACTAGGCACCAGGGCGCGCCGGGTGGGGCAGGCTCACCCTGGTACCCCCTCGTGGCCCATCTTCGCGTGACAGAATATATAGACACACACATCTGGGCTATTCTGTTTCGCGTAACAGAATATTATTCTGTTACCCTACTTGAACTGATGAATTCAAGCGGTTGAACTGATGAAATTTGAGCGGTTGAACTGATGCTTTTTGTTTCTGTTAAAAATCGTCTTCTTTAGTTCAATTTGTTTTGCAATTTTTTTTGTCGAAACGGGGCGTGTAATATATCGTTGGAAAACTCTTGACATCTACATTACAATCAAATAATTTGTTTTTGCAAAAAAACTATGGTTTAAGAGCAGTTTTGAAAAAACCATTTTTTTCAAAACCGAAAATACGAATCGTATTTTGGACATAATTTTTAAACGGTATGTCGGAATTGAGCAAATGAGATGGCGTTAGAAAGCTTGTGAAAATCCGCATCTTCCACATATCTACTATTTTTTTCAAATTCTATATGATTTAAAAGTAATTTAAAAAATGGTGAAATTCTGGGCGAAATGTATTTTCGATGTTTTTTGCAAACAGTTTGTCGGTTTGACGCAAATGATACGGCGTTGGAAAGCTATGGAAAATGCGCAACTTTTGCGTATAGAAAGTTTTTTCTAATTCCTTATGGTTCAAATACAAATTCAAATACGGTTAAAGTTGGTTTTGAACGTGATTTTGTTAAAAAGTTTATTGAAATGGGGCAAATAATATATCATTGGAAAGCTACCAAAAATGTGAAACTTAGTGATGTTGAACATTTTCTCAAATTCGCAATCATTTAAGAGTAATTTTGAATACGGCAAGACGGATCCTGCTGTTTTCTCGTCTGAAAAACAGAGTACTTGTACTGATATATGTGTATGTTTGTACTGAGCTATTTTTTGTAGAGTAATTTTGAATTGTTCTGAAAAAAGAGTACTTGTACTGATGTTTGCATGGGTTTGTACTAAGCGTGTTTTCACTAACTAGACTTTGCTATGTTTTTGGGTAATATTTTCGCACGTAAGTTTTCAACGACTTACTGTATCATCGCCCCTGTACTTGCATGGTTTGTATCATCGGGCTGAACGATATTTTTTTAAAAAGAAAATGTTTTTTATTCTTTTTTGAACTAAACATTTTTTTACAACGATGTTCTGGACTTCTCTTATTTTGCGACTTGTACTTTTACCATTTGAATTACATGGGGTTTCTTTTTTGCTTGAACTTTTACAATTTGAATTTATGTCATTTCTTTTATTCTGAACGGACCACCATTTTTAACTTGTACTAATCAATATTTTTAATTAAACCATTTTTATTTATAGAAAGGACCATCATTTTTGTTTGTACGGATCAGTCGTAGAACTTGAACGTCAACGTCATAGAATTACACTTTGGACAGATCACCCTCTCCCATCTGGACTGACCACAAAAGTTGCATCAGGAAACTCACAAAAACAAGGACGATTACAATGAGATCAACAAAAATGTATGAACCATACCATTTTTAGCTCAATAAATACTATACACAAAACAAGCAGAACTTATTAAACAAGATGTTTTTGAACTTTCTCGCATTAACACTTTTTATAATACAAAACCGAATGGTTCACTTTTACCTCCTCTTTTTTAAGTATTACAAACTGTTGAACTAAAATAAAATGGTGGGCACAGTTCATTTTTGTACCACATTTGGTAATAGGGGCACAATCCATGTGAATTTTATAAAAGGTAAGTACCAGTAAAAATGGATTGGATTGCTGGAGTTTTTATAGAGTTTGTGGTACCATCACAATCAAAATTCATACTGACATAAGCTCTGGTCGTGCTCCAGCCAGAAAAAGATACATAAGTACACCGCGGCCGAAGTATTACAAACTAACAAACATAATCAGCCACCTCGCTAGAACAGAGCATCTCAGACGCCTCTACTCCTGTTGCCTTTCCTTGTGCAGGAGGTTGTTGACGGAGCACGTAGTGACACAGGGGGCCATGGTAGCGACACGTGCAGTGACGCAGGTCTCCGAACTGATGGTCACGACGAACTCGGCCACCCCGAAGCCACGCGGTTGGACTGAGCATGGCGCTGAAGTTGAGTAGAACATTTAGGAATTAGGATAATTAGGAAACAACAAACAGGTGAAGAAATCGTGAAGTGAAATGAGTTATAGAAGACAGTATGCATTACACCTTGCTGATTTCTCAACTGAAACTGTTTACTGCACAACTGCCATATTTGACTGAGCTACCCAGAAGTTGCTGGAATGGATAAAAGTCTTAATCAGAATCTCACCAACGTTTGACACTAGAATGAATTTCTGAAAACTTACCCAGTTTGGCTAGCTGCTGACTTGAGAAGAGCCATCCTTTTTGCATCGAAGAGCTGCTGTGATGTACTGAGCAATTGCTTTTTCTGACCTTACAAAATTATGTCCGATGAATCTCTCTAATATGGATGTGTGAACCTTCCAAAATTAAATATGGATGTGTAAACATGGCATCTTGTTTTTTTGAGAAAAACAACAGGAGCGCATCCGCATAGTTATTCATCTCCATATCAATAATACTTGGCCACCAAAAACCTGACAAATGTTTTTTCTTGAAAACACACAACACATTTTTGGAATGCATCAGCACAAGCTGACATTTTTCAGTTTTCAGAAGCAACCAAACTTGCTAAAATTAATACTCATGTACTTACTGGGACCACATACATATCTTGAGCGTCCGGCCACAAAACAAGAAGTTGTATTGTTGAGCAGGAGGTCCTCGACCCCGTGACTCCTCCAGCAGGCTCCACTGTTTGCTCAGCTCTCAAGCGAAAAAAAATTGTAGGGTGCTCAACGCTATATTATTCAACATGACAAAATTGAACGTTCAACATTAGATGGGGACTTGGACGGGGTGCAGTGCTCTACTCGGACGGCGCCCAATGCTCAACTTGGACGGAGGAGTGCTCCCCGAAGCTCCAGTGGTAGTTGGGGTACATCAATAGAAGATCGGGGAGGAAGGGGGTTAGGCGAGAAGATTGAGCGGTGGTAGGGCACGACCGGAAGTGTCGGCTGTGGCCCAACCCTTGCACGTCGGCCCTCCGGCGACGGGGATAAGCGCGGTGAGGGCGACCCTTTTCCAATAGAACTAAATCTAATAGGAAACTTGAACTTTTCCTAATGCATTGCAGCACCGATAGACTGCCCTGTGATTGGGTCCTCGACGAGCAAGACTAGAATCTCATCATCTTTGATACTGTAGAAGTAGCAACATATTTTGCCCGGCTTGTCGACTCCCAGCCCAATTTTCCAGAGAACCAAGATAGACAAGAGAGAAAAATTTCTATCTTACAGGTGAAAAATTAAACACATAAAAAAATCAGTTTTTTTTGGCTCTCAACCTTCTGCATATATATTTGAACTGATGTTTTTCTGTCATTGAACATTACCGCCTCTTGAGTATGAACTATGCAAACTTTATTTTGGCCGAACTGTTAGAAATTTTCTATGAAGTGAAAACTACCATACAATATGAAACTGAATTATTTTTTTAACACGCACACTGCACTGTTTTCAGCTTTTCTTTATGAACTGATGATAAAATACATACAGGGCTGCTACACCAGTAGAAAATTCACGAATACATGACTTCTTTTAGAGCAATCTAACAAGTGTTATAGCAAACCACGGAACAAGCACATGTTTTGAACTGCTCAAGAACACGCATCAAGTAAAAAAGTACAAACCACTTCTGATTCACTAAAACGTGAGCTAATTTTCAATAGAGATTCACTAAAATAACTTCTGATTTTTTTAAACATCTAGCTTCTCATTATTTTTCAATTTGAACTTGCTTGTTTTTTATTTTTAGCAACACAACATGAAGCAGTAAGTAAGAGACGGGACGGGGGTGAGTACCTGTCGGTGCCGGCGGAGAAGCGCGGTGGTCTTGCCAGCGAACATGGGGCCAACGATGACGTGAATCATGCCGAGTTGGATTGCCGAGCTGGACGTCCTCGACCCCCCACGATTCCTCCTGCAGGTTGCACTGTTTCGCCATGGAAGCACAGGCGAGGGAGTTGGAGTGGGGCACGCCCATGGCGGTGAGATTGAGCAGACGGGGGTTGCGGCGTTGAACTCTCTGTATGCGGCGACAGAGCGACAGCGGCGCATCTATCCAGTGCGGGGCAACAACCGTGGTGCCAAGAACTGCAGAGGGGTAAGGGAGGGCGGCGGTGGAGATAGAAGCAGGGGGTGCATAGGAGAGGCAGAGCGCCTCCGGCGACATGTGGTTTGCTGGGGCAGATCCTCCTGTGTATTCTTCACCTGTAGGAATGGAAGTTTAGATGGAAAGATGCTTAACAATGATGTAAGTACATGTGAAATATATGACCAAGTACCATGTATATTAACTGGAAAAGTTCGACAAGAAACTTCATCTTCAGCATACTGACTACACCACACTATAAATATTGCAGGGGAAAGATATATGCACTCAGCAGTTAATTGCCAAAGCACGCACTTCCAAAATGCTAACTAATAGAGATGGGTTTTCTTTGGTGAGCTTTATGCACCAAATAAACATTACTGCTGCAATGCACCCATAGTTACTTGATTCAACATCATGGCAAAGAACGATTGGAGTACGACAGACAGAGAGAGACGAGCCTAAGTTCAAACTACAAACAGAAGCTGCGAGCTCTATGTTTCAGCTTGTATATGATTTCATTTTAATGCCAAATTCCTCAGTCCAACATTAAAGTAACACATAAGACCGACCAGCACAGAAGTTCATAGTACCAATTCTGCTGATTTTTGTCGACTGAAGTGCAGATGTGCACGCATACCTCGAGTGGCTTCGGAGAGTAGTCTGGGACGAGCACTATGAGGTCTCGGCGAGGTGCCCATATTGCAGATGGACTTCCCGAGGATGCGCACGCCCAGGACGAACTCGTCTCCACCCCCGCCATGGCAGCCACTCCGCTTCCCCCGCTGATGGCTAGCAGGGCCACCCCGGTGTGGAGGGCGGCCCAGTGCCCTTACTTACAGATGGAGGGGTTGGCCGGCGGCGGTACGGCCGTGGGATCTCAGGGGAGAAGGCGGACGGATCTCGGGGAGGAAGGTGGACGGAGCGCGGGGAGGGAGGCGGACGGATTGCGGGGAGGAAGGAGGCCGGAGCGCAGGGAGGAAGGCGGCGGCCGGAGTGCGGGGAGGAAGACGGCCGGAGCGCGGGGAGGAAGATGGCCGGAGCGCGGGGAGGAAGATGGCCGGAGCGCGGGAAGAAACGCAGACGGAGCGCGGGGTAGGGAGGAGGCCGGCGCGCGAGGAGAAAGGCGACCGGAGCGCAGGAAGGAAGGCGTCCTGAGCGTGGGGGTGGAGGAGGTCGGCGCGCGAGGGAGAGCGGCTGCCGGCGCGAGGTAAGGGCGGCGCCGATGTAGGAGAGAGGGAGGCGGCGTTCGTGGGGAGTGACGGGCGTGGGCTCACGGGGGTGAGGGCGTGCATTTTTCTGTTTTCCTTTTGGGCCATTGGGGTTGCTGTTTCTTTCCTCCATACCGGTTCGGGAATATAGGACGCGAGGGTAACAGAATATTAATCTGTTATTAGTAACAGAATAGCCCTGTCCTATATATATATATATATATATATATATACCAATAGATTAAAAGTTACACCGCTGCAAGTCTCTATAGCCACGAAAAACCAATCTAGACTCTGTTTCGGCGCCCTGTCGGAGGGGATATCATCCGGAGGCCATCTTTATTATCCTGGCGGCCACCATGATGAGCAGGGAGTAGTTCACCCTCGGGGCTGAGGGTTTGTACCAGTAGCTATGTGTTTAATATCTCTCTCTTGTGTTCTTGATTTGGCACGATCTTAATGTACTGCGAGCTTTGTTAATATAGTTGGATCATATGGTGTTTCTTCCTCTATCTTGTTGTGATGAATTGAGTTTTCCCTTTGATATTTCGTTGTTATCGGATTGAATACTTTTATGGATTTAAGAGCACTTGATGTATGTCTTGCTATGAATACCCATGGTGACAATGGGGTATCATACTGATTCACTTGATATATGTTTTGGCACTCAACTCACGGATTCCCGAGGTGACATTGGGGTAATCTATGCATAGGGGTTGATGTACGTTTTTGTCCTCGTTTCTCCGGTAGAAATATTGGGGTACTCTTTGAGGTTCTTTGTATAGGATTGAGTATTATGAATCTGAAATTGTTTTATGCATATCGTATAATCAACTCATGGATACTCGTGATGACATTGGAGTATACATGTGACATTAGTGTTGGTTGATGTATATCATATGGTATTATTTTAGTATGAACTCTTAGATAGACCGATCAGAAAGGATAACTTTGAGCTGGTTTCGTAACCTACAAACAATTTTGTCTTATGTTCTCTGCTAGATAAGAACTTTGGAGTGATTCTTCATCGCACGTTGAGGGATGGTTATATGATCATCATTGTTGAGAGATTGCACTAGCGAAAGTACGGACCCTAGAGCTAGTTTCTAAGCATTGCAATACCGTTTGTGCTCACTTTTCTTACTTGCTACCTTGCTGATTTTTATTGTTACTATTACAAAAATCAATATCTAATATCATTACTACACTTGTATAACCATCTCTTCGCCGAACTAGTGCACCTATACAATTTACCATTGTATTGGGTGTGTTGGGGATACAAGAGATTTCTTGTATTTGATTGTAGGGTTGTTTGAGAGAGACCATCTTTTTCCTATGCCTCCCACGGATTAATAAATCTTAGGTCATCCACTTGAGGGAAATTTGCTACTGTCCTACAAAACTCTATACCTAGAGGCCCAACACAAGTCTACAAAAAAACTAGTTGTGTAGTAGACATCAGCAGGTATATACCAGAGTGATCCAGGAGTAGATCACTGGAAAGCGGTCAAAATATCCTTAAGTACCTAAAGAGGGCTAAGGGCATGTTTCTTGTTTATGGAGGTAACGAAGAGCTCATCGTAAAGGGTTACGTCGATGCTAGCTTTGACATAGATCTGGATGACTCAAAGTCTCAGACCAGATACGCATATATTCTAAATGGTGGAGCGATTAGTTGGTGCAGTTCCAAGCAAAGCGTCGTAGCGGGATCTGTTGGGGAACGTTGCATGGAAAACAAAAAAATTCTACGCACATGCAAGATCTATCCATGGAGATGCATATCTATGAGAGTGAAGAGTGTGTCTACGTACCATCGTCGACCGTTAAGCAGAAGCATTTATCAAGGCAGTTGATGTAGTCGAACACCTTCACGATCCAACCGATCAAGTACCTAATGTACGGCACCTCCGCGTTCAACACACGTTCAGCTCAATGACGTCCTCGCCTTCTTGATCCAGCAAGACGGGCAAAGTAGTAGATGAGTTTCGGCAGCACGACGGCGTGGTGATGGTGGTGGTGAACTTGTTCCTGTAGGGCTTCGCCGTGTAGTGCGGAAAAACTAGACGGAGGATGAAACTGTGGAGAGGGGCACTGCACACAGCTTAGGGATTGTCGTGGGTGTGTGGCTCCCCCTCCATCTCATATATATATATATATATAAACACACACACACACACATATATAGGTGGGGGAGGGGAGGCAGCCAGGGTGTGCCCCAAGGTGGCCGGTCAGCCCCCTTGGGCGCCTTCCCTACGCCCCCCTTCCTTGTTTGCAAACGGGGGGGGGGGGAGGAAAGGGGAGGAGAAGGAAGGTAGGGGGAGGCCGACTCCCACCCCTTCCTTTTCTCCCAAAGGCCTACGGCTGGAGGAGGGGCACGCCAGCCTCTTTTCGGCTGGTGTGCTCCCCTCGTTTGGCCCATATGGCCCATTAACCTCTCGGGGCTTCCCGGAACCCCTTCCGGTGATCGGATGATTAGCGTGTACATTCTGAAACCTTTCTGGTGACCAAATAGCATTGTCATATATATCAATATTTACCTCCAGACCATTCCAGAGCTCCTCATCTTGTCCATGATCTCATACGGGACTCCAAACAACATTCAGTCACAAAGTCACATAACTCATATAGTACTATATCATCAATGAACGTTAAGCGTGCGGACCCTACGGGTTCAAGAATGATGTAGACATGACCGAGACGCCTCTCCGGTCAATAACCAATAGCGGGACCTGGATGCCCATATTAGTTCGTACATATTCTACGAAGATCTTTATTGGTCGAACCTTATGACAACATACGTAATTCCCTTTGTCTGTCGGTATGCTACTTGCCCGAGATTCGATCGTCGGCATCTTCATACCTAGTTCAGTCTCGTTACCGACAAGTCTCTTTACTCGTTTTGTAATACATCATCTCATAACTAACTCCTTATTCACTGTGCTTGCAAGCTTCTTGTGATGTGTATTGCCGAGAGGGCCCAGAGATACCTCTCCGATACACGGAGTGAAAAATCATAATCTCGATCCATGCCAACTCAACAGACACCTTCAGAGATACCTGTAGAGCATCTTTATGACCACCTAGTTATGTTGTGATGTTTGACAGCACAGAAGGTATTCCTTCGGTATCCGGGAGTTGCAAGATCTCATGGTCGAAGGAATATGTATTGACATTAAGAAAGTACTAGCAATAAACTGAACGATCATTTGCTAAGCTACATATGGGTCTAGTCCATCACATCATTCTCCTAATGATGTGATCCCGTTATCAAGTGGCAACACATGTCCATGGTTAGAAAACCTTAACCATCTTTGATCAATGAGCTAGTCTAGTAGAGGCTCACTAGGGACACGGTATTTGTTTATGTATCCACACATGTATTTAAGTTTCCAATCAATACAATTCTAGCATGAATAATAAACCTTTCATCATGAATAAGGAAATATAATAATAACAAATTTATTATTGCCTCTAGGGCGTATTTCCATCAGTCTCACACTTGCACTAGAGTCAATAATATAGATTACATAGTAATGAATCTAACACCCATGGAGTCTTGTTGTTCATCATGTTTTGCCCGTGGAAGAGGTTTAGTCATCGGGACTGCTACATTCAGATCCGTATGTACTTTGCAAATTTCTATCTCTCCATCCTTGACCTTTTCACGAATGGAGTTGAAGCGTTTCTTGATGTGTTTGGTTCTCTTGTGAAACATGGATTCCATCACTAAGGAAATTTCTCCAGTGTTGTCACAAAAGATTTTCATTGGACCCGACGCACTATGTATTACACCCAGGTCAGATATGAGCTCCTTCATACAGACTCCTTCATGCGTTGCTTCCAAAGCAGCTATGTACTCCGCTTCACACATAGATCCCGCCATGACGCTCTGGTTGGAACTACACCAACTCATAGCTCCGCCAATCAATATAAATGCATATCCGGTTTATGACCTAGGGTCACCCGGATCAGTGTTAAAGCTAGCATCGACATAACCTTTTATGAGGAGCTCTTCCTCACTTCCATAAACGAGAAACATATCCTTGGTCCTTTTCAGGTACTTCAGGATGTTCTTGACCGCTGTCCAGTGGTCCTCTCTTGGATTACTTTGGTACCTCCCTACCAAACTTATGGAAAGGCACACATCAGGTCAGGAAAACACAACATGGCATACATAATAGAACCTATGGCTGAGGCATAGGGAATGACTTTCATTTTCTCTCTATCTTTGTGGCGCCCCCGATTTGACCGTACAATACTCATACACACAAATGTGTACAATCAAGATCAAGGAGTCATGAAAAGACATCACAACACAACTCTAGACACAAAGTAAAATAATACAAGCTTTATATTACAAGCCACGAGCCTCGAGGGCTCGAATACACAAGAGTCAGCGGAAGCAAAAATATCTGAGTACAGACATAAGTTAAACAAGTTGCCATAAGATGACTAGCAAAAACTAGATATAGATCGAAGAGGAACAAGCCTCCTGCCTTGGATCCTCCTAACTACTCCTGGTCATCCACGGACTGAACATAGAAGTAGGTACCCTCGGTGTAGTAGGAGTCATCGTCGATGGTGGCGTCTGGCTCCTGGGCTCCAGCATCTGGTTGTGAAATCCGAGAAGAGAAGGAAAGGGGGAAAAGAGGGAGCAAAGCAACCGTGAGTACTCATCCAAAGAACTTGCAAGCAAGGATCTATACTACATATGCAATGGTATCAATGAAATGGCTAGTATCTGTGGATTGAACTACAGAATTCCAGAATAATAGGGGGATAGCTAGTCCTAACGAAGACTACGCTTCTGGCAGCCTCCATCTTGAAGCATGTAGAAGAGAGTGGCTAGTAAGTTCACCAAGTAACAACATGTAGCATAATCCTACCCGGCGATCCTCCCCTCGTCGCCCTGTAGGAAAGCGATCACCGCGTTGTCTCTGGAACTTGTAAGAGGTGTGTTTTATTAAGTATCCAGTTATAGTTGTCATAAGGTCAGAATACAACTCTGGGTCGTCCTATTACCGAGTGACGCGGCTATTCGAATAGATAAACTTCCCTGCAGGGGTGCACCATATTACCCAACATGCTCGATCCCTCTGGCTGGACACACTTTCCTGGGTCATGCGCGGCCTTGGAAGATCAACACATTGCAGCCCTACCTAGGCACCCGAGAGAGGTCAGCACGCCGGTCTAAATCCTAAGCGCGCAGGGGTCTGGGCCCATCGCCCATTGCACACCTGCACATTGCGAACGCAGCCGGTGAGCAGACCTAGCAACCTCCATTACAAAGGAAGTTGCTTATGCGGTCCAACCCGACACGCGCCGCTCAGTCGCTGATGTCTAGGAGGCTTCGGTTGATACCACGTCGTCGAGTGCCCATAATTGTTCCCGTGTGGTGGTTAGTGCGTATAGGCCAGTGGCTAGACTCAGGTCAAATATCTAGATCTCGTTATGCATGTTATTTGGAGTATCCGTGGATGCCGACCAGGGATCAGGCCCACCTGTCTCCTAGGTGGTCACAACCTGCCCTGTCGCTCCACCACAAAGTAACAGTCGGGGGCCTTCAAGAACCCAGGCCCATCACTACCTGGATGGAACCACCTGCCCCTTCAGCCCCCATCTCCGAACAGTAACATAGGTAATGTAAATGTATATAGTATATGTACCTGTGATCACCTCCTGAAGTGATCACGACCTAGTAGTATAGCATGGGGACGGACAAGACTGTAAGGCCACTGATGATAAAACTCTAACATCCTATACTAAGCATTTAGGATTGCACGTAAAGGTAACTATAGAAGTAACAAGGATAGGCTATGCAGCAGAATAGGTTCATCCGAAAGCAGTAACAGCTACACTACTCTAATGCAAGCAGTAGAGGGAAAGAGTAAGCGATATTGGGATGAACAAAGGGGGCCTTGCCTGATTGCTCTGGCAAGGAGGGGTCGTCGTTGATGTACTCGATCACAGGGGTACCGACAGCGGTCTTGGGGTCTACTGGAAAGAAGTAACGGAGGGGGAACACAATAAATAACAGAAGAATCAAAGCATCACAAAGCATAACATGGCAATATGCAGAGCTCGGGGTGACCTAACACAGTCCTACGTGGTATTGGCGAAGGGGGAAAACATCCGGGAAAGTATCCCTAGTGTTCGGCATTTTCACACAAACGGACTGAAGGGGACGGTTGCTTGTTGGCTATGCTAGGGATGTGTGGCAGACGAACGGACCACGTATTCGGATTCATCTCATCGTTCTGAGCAACTTTCATGTATGAAGTATTTTCATCCGAGTTGCGGATTATCTTATATTAATTTTTAAAGTTTTAATTCAGTTTTGGAATTATGAGATCAATTTAATTAGAAAAAGCAATTATGATGTCAGCATGATGTCAACATGATATCATCAGTCAACATTGACCATTGATTGGGTTAACTGACGCGTGGGCCCCGATTGTCAATGGCAGAGATTAACTAAACTGAGTTAATTAGTTTAATTAGTTCATTTGGTTAACTAAACAGAGTTAATTAGGTTTAATTAATTTTTAATTTTTGTCTTCTTTTACTTTTTTTAAACGCTCTGGGGGCGTTAGGCCCCACTGTCATTGGCTCGGGGGGTCCTTATCGGGCGCACGGGTAACAGGTGTGGGCACAGGACGGGTGAACCAGGGGGCTGAAGGAAATATGCCCTAGAGGCAATAATAAAGTTGTTATTTATATTTCCTTATATCATGATAAATGTTTATTATTCATGCTAGAATTGTATTAATCGGAAACTTAGTACATGTGTGAATAGATAGACAAAACAGAGTGTCCCTAGTATGCCTCTACTTGACTAGCTCATTAATCAAAGATGGTTAAGTTTCCTGACCATAGACATGTGTTTTCATTTGATGAACGGGATCACATCATTAGAGAATGATGTGATGCTTAGGATAAATGATCGTTTAGTTTTATTGCTATTGCTTTCATCATGACTTATACATGTTCCTCTAACTATGAGATTATGTAACTCCCGAATACCGGACGAACACCTTGTGTGCTATCAAATGTCACAACGTAACTGGGTGATTATAAAGATGCTCTACAGGTGTCTCCGATGGTGTTTGTTGAGTTGGCATAGATCGTGATTAGGATTTGTCACTCCGATTGTCGAAGAGGTATCTCTAGGCCCTCTCGGTAATGCACATCACTATAAGCCTTGCAAGCAATGTGACTAATGAGTTAGTTACGGGATGATGCATTACGGAACGAGTAAAGAGACTTGCTGGTAACGAGATTGAACTAGGTATGATGATACTGACGATCGAATCTCGGGCAAGTAACATACCGATGACAAAGGGAATAACATATGTTGTTATGCGGTTTGACTGATAAAGATCTTCGTAGAATATGTAGGAGCCAATATGGGCATCCAGGTTCCGCTATTGGTTATTGACCGGAGATGTGTCTTGGTCATGTCTACATAGTTCTCGAACCCGTAGGGTCCGCACGCTTAACGTTCGGTGACGATCGGTATTATGAGTTTATGTGTTTTGATGTACCGAAGGTAGTTTAGAGTCCCGGATATGTTCACGGACATGACGAGGAGTCTCGGAATGGTCGAGACATAAATATCGATATATTGGAAGCCTATGTTTGGACATCGGAATGGTTCCAGATGAGTTCGGACATTTACCGGAGTGCCGGGAGGTTACCGGAACCCCCCGGGGAGTATATGGGCCTTATTGGGCCTTTGTGGAATAGAGGAGAGGAAGGGAAAGGTGGAGGGCACGCCCCCTAGCCCAATCCGAATTGGGTGCGGGGGGGAGGGGGCTTCCTTCCCTCTCTCTCCCCCTTCCTTCTCTCCTACTCCTACTAGGGAAAGGGGGGAATCCTACTCCCGGTGGGATTAGGACTCCCCCTAGGGCGCGCCATAGAGAGGACCGGCCCTCCCCTCATCCACTCCTTTATATACGGGGGAGGGGGCACCCCATAGACACACAAGTTGATCTCTTAGCCGTGTGCGGTGCCCCCCTCCATAGATTTCCACCTCGGTCATATCGTTGTAGTGCTTAGGCGAAGCCCTGCGTCGGTAACTTCATCATCACCGTCATCACGCTGTCGTGCTGACGAAGCACTCCCGCGACACTCAGAAAGATCCAGAGTTCGTGGGACGTCACCGAGATAAACGTGTGCAGATCACGGAGGTGTCGTACTTTCGGTGCTAGGATCGGTCGGATCGTGAAGACGTACGACTACATCAACCACGTTGTCATAACGCTTCCTCTTATGGTCTACGAGGGTACGTGGACAACACTCTCCCCTCTCATTGCTATGCATCGCCTAGATAGATCTTGCGTGTGCGTAGGAATTTTTTTGAAATACTGCGTTCCCCAACAGTGGCATCCGAGCCAGGTCTATGCGTAGATGTTATATGCACGAGTAGAACACAAAGGAGTTGTGGGCGTGGGTACATACATATTGCTTGCCGTCACTAGTTGTTTCTTGATTCGATGGTATTGTTGGATGAAGCGGCCCGGAATGACATTACATGACCGCGTTCATGAGACTGGTTCTACCGACGTGCTTTTCACACAGGTGGTTGGCAGGTGTCAGTTTCTCCAACTTTAGTTGAATCAGATTCAATGAACAGGGTTCTTTCTAAAGATCAAAAACCAATCACTATACCGTGTTGTGGTTTTTGATGCGTAGGTAAGAACGGTTCTTACTAAGCCCGTAGCAGCCACGTAAAACTTGCAACAACAAAGTAGAGGACGTATAACTTGTTTTTGCAGGGCATGTTGTGATGTGATATGGTCAAGACGTGATTATATATATTGTTGTATGAGATGATCATGTTTTGTTAAAGTTATCGGCAACTGGCAGGAGCCTTATGGTTGTCTCTTTATTGCATAAGATGCAAGCGCCATACAATTGCTTAACTTTATCGCTATGCGATAGCAATAGTTGCAAAAGCAATAGTTGGCAAGACAACCATGTGACAACATGTTGATACAGATTGAGATGATGGAGATCATGGTGTCATGCCGGTGACGATGGAGATCATGACGGTACTTTGAAGATGGAGATCAAAGACACAAGATGATAATGGCCATATCATGTCACATATTTTGATTGCATATGAGGTTTATCTTTTATGCATCTTATTTTGCTTAGTACGGCGGTAGAATTATAAGATGATCCCTCGCTAAATTTCAAGGTATAAGTGTTCTCCCTGAGTATGCACCGTTGCGACAGTTCGTCGTGCCGAGACACCACGTGATGATCGGCTGTGATAAGCTCTACGTTCACATACAATGGGTGCAAGACAGTTTTGCACACGTGGAATACTTGGGTTAAGCTTGACGAGCCTAGCATATGCAGTTATGGCCTCGGAACACTGAGACCGAAAGGTCAAGCGTGAATCATATAGAAGATATGATCAACATAGTGATGTTCACCATTGAAAACTACTCCATCTCACGTGATGATCGGACATGGTTTAGTTGATATGGATCACATTATCACTTTGATGATTAGAGGGATGTCTATCCAAGTGGGAGTTCTTAAGTAATATGATTAATTGAACTTTAATTTATCATGAACTTAGTCCTGGTAGTTTTTGCATATCTATGTTGTAGATCAATAGCTCCCCTATTTTATTTTTTATATGTTCCTAGAGAAAAATAAGTTGAAAGATGATAGTAGCAATGATCCGGATTGGGTCTGTGATCTAAGGATTATCCTCATTGTTGCACAGAAGAATTATGTCCTTGATGCATCGCTAGGTGACAGACCTTTTGCAGGAGCAGATGCAGACGTTATGAACGTTTGACAAGCTCCGTATGATGACTACTTGATAGTTTAGTGCGCCATACTTTACGGCTTAGAACTGGGACTTCAAAAATGTTTTGAATGCCACCGAGCATATGAGATGTTCCAAGAGCTGAAATTGGTATTTCAGACTCATGCCCGTGTTAAGAGGTATGAGACCTCTGACAAGTAATTTGCCTACAAGATGGAGGAGAATAGCTCAGCTAGTGAGCATGTGCTCAGAATGTCTGAGTACTACAATCACTTGAATCAAGTGGGGGTTAATCTTCCAGATAAGATAGTGATTGACAGAGTTCTCTAGTCACTATCACCAAGTGATAACCACAAGTATAGGGGATCGCAATAGTTTTTGAGGGTAGAGTATTCAACCCAAATTTATTGATTCGACACAAGGGGAGCCAAACAATATTCTCAAGTATTAGCAGCTGAGTTGTTAATTCAACCACACCTAGAAACTTAATATATGTAGCAAAGTATTTAGTAGCAAAGTAATATGATAGTAGTGGTAACAGTAGCAAAAGTAATATTTTTTGGTTTTATAGTGATTGTAACACTAGCAACGGAAAAGTAAATGAGCGAAGATCAATATATGAAAAGCTCATAGGCAATGGATCAGTGACGGATAATTATGTCAGATGCAATTCCTCATGCAACAGTTATAACATAGGGTGACACAAAAGTAGCTCCAGTTCATCAATGTAATGTAGGCATGTATTCCGAATATAGTCATATGTGCTTATGGAAAAGAACTTGCATGACATCTTTTGTCCTACCCTCCCGTGGCAGCGGGGTCCTATTGGAAACTAAGGGATATTAAGCCCTCCTTTTAATAGAGTATCAGACCAAAGCATTAACACATAGTGAATATATGAACTCCTCAAACTACGGTCATCACTGGTAAGTATCCCGATTATTGTCACTTCGGTGTTAACGGATCATAACACATAATAAGGTGACTATAGACTTGCAAGATAGGATCAAGAACTCACATATATTCATGAAAACATAATAGGTTCAGATATGAAATCATGGCACTCGGGCCCTAGTGACAAGAATTAAGCATAGCAAAGTCATAGCAACATCAATCTCAGAACATAGTGGATACTAGGATCAAGCCCTAACAAAACTAACTCGATTACATGATAAATCTCATCCAACCCATCACCGTCCAGCAAGCCTACGATGGAATTACTCACGCACGGCGGTGAGCATCATGAAATTGGTGATGGAGGAAGGTTGATGATCACGATGGCGACGGATTCCCCTCTCCAGAGCCCCGAATGGACTCCAGATCAGCCCTCCTGAGAGAGATTAGGGCTTGGCGGTGGCTCCGTATCGTAAAATGTGATGAATCCTTCTCTCTGATTTTTCTCCTTGCACATGAATATATAGAGTTGGAGTTGAGGTCGGAGGAGCACCAGGGGCCCACGAGGCAGGGGGCGCGCCCCCACCCTCGTGGACAGGATGTGGGCCCCCTGGCCTTGATTCTTTCACCAGTATTTTTTATATATTCCAAAAATATTCTTCGTTGATTTTCAGGTCATTCCAAGAACTTTTATTTCTGCACAAAAATAACACCGTGGCAATTCTACTGAAAACAACGTTAGTCCGGGTTAGTTCCATTCAAATCATGCAAGTTAGAGTCCAAAACAAGGGCAAAAGTGTTTGGAAAAGTAGATACGTTGGAGACGTATCACCTAGTTACTAGAACTTCGTGATGTACTATAATACACAAGGGATAACGGAAACGATTCCCGAGCTCTTCACGATGTTGAAATCGGCGAAGGTAGAAATCAAGAAAAACATCAAGTGTTGATGGTTGACAAGACCACTAGTTTCAAGTAAAAGGGCAAGGGAAAGAAAGGGGACTTCAAGAAGAATGGCAAGCAAGTTGCCACTCCCATGAAGAAGCCCAAAACTAGACCCAAGCCTGAAACTGAGTGCTTCTACTGCATAGGAAATGGTCACTAGAAGCGGAACTGCCCAAATACTTGGCGGATAAGAAGGATGGCAAAGTGAAAGGTATATTCGATATACATGTTATTGATGTGTACTTTACTAGTGTTCATAGTAACCCCAGGGTATTTGATACCGGTTCAGTTGCTAAGATTAGTAACTCGAAATAGGAGTTATAAAATGAACAAAGACTAGCTGAGGACAAGGTGATGATGTGTGTTCGAAGTGATTCCAAGGTTGATAAGATCACCATCGCACACTCCCTTTACCTTCGGGGTTAGTGTTGAACCTAAAATAAATGTTATTTGGTGTTTGCTTGGAGCATAATATGATTGGATCATATTTATTGCAATACGGTTATTCATTTAAGTCAAAGAATAATTGTTATTCTGTTTACATGAATAATACCTTCTGAGGTCATACACCCAAGGTGAATGGTTTACTGAATCTCGATCGTAGTGATACACATATTCATAATATTGATGCCAAAATATGCAAAGTTGATAATGATAGTGCAACATATTTGTGGCACTGTCATTTAGATCATATTTAAGTCAAAGAATAACTATTATTCTGTTTACATGAATAATACCTTCTGAGGTCATACACCCAAGGTGAATGGTTTACTGAATCTCGATCGTAGTGATACACATATTCATAATATTGATGCCAAAATATGCAAAGTTGATAATGATAGTGCAACATATTTGTGGCACTATCATTTAGATCATATTGGTGTAAAGTGCATGAAGAAACTCCATGATGATGGACTTTTGGAATCACTTGATTATGAATCACTTGATGCTTGCGAACCATCCCTTGTGGGCAAGATGATTGAGACTTCGTTCTTTGAAACAATGGAGCGAGCAACTGACTTATTGGAAATAATACATACTGATGTATGCAATCCAATGAGTGTTGAGGCTCGCGGCGGTTATCGTTATTTTCGGACCTTCACAAATTATTTGAGCAGATATGGGTATATCTACTTAATGAAACACAAGTCTAAAAGTTCAAAGAATTTCAGAGTGAAGTAGAGAATCATTGTAACAATAAAATAAAGTTTCTACGATCTAATCGCGGAGGCGAATATTTGAGTTACGAGTTTGGTCTTCAATTAAAACAATGTGGAATAGTTTCATAAACTCATGCCACCTAGAACACCATAGCATAATGGTGTGTCCGGACATCGTAACCATACTTTATTAGATATGGTGCGATTTATGATGTCTCTTATCGATTTACCACTATAGTTTTGGGGTTATGCATTAGGGACAACTGCATTAACGTTGAATGGGGCACCATCTAAATCCGTTGAGATGACACCATATGAACTGTGGTTTAGCAAGAAACCTACGCTGTCATTTCTTAAACTTTGGGACTATGATGCTTATGTGAAAAAGCTTTAACCTCATAAGCTCGAACCCAAATCGGAGAAATGCGTCTTCATAGGATACCCAAAGGAAATTGTTGGGTACACCTTCTATCACAGATCTGAAGGCAAGATATTCATTGCTAAGAATTGATCCTTTCTAAAGAAGGTGTTTCTCTCGAAAGAAGTGAGTGGGAGGAAAGTAGAACTTGATGAGGTAATTGTACCTTCTCCCGAATTAGAAAGTAGTTCATCACAGAAATCAGTTCCAGTGATGCCTACACCAATTAGTGAGGAAGTCAATGATGATGATCATGAAACTTCAGATCAAGTTACTACCGAACCTCGTAGGTCAACCAGAGTATGTTCCGCACCAGAGTAGTATGGCAATCCTGTTCTGGAAGTCATGTTACTAGACCATGACAAACCTACGAACTATGAGGAAGCGATGATGAGCCCAGATTCCGACAGATGGCTTGAGGCCATGAAATCTGAGATGGGATCCATGTATGAGAACAAAGTATGGACTTTGGTGGACTTGCCCAATGATCGGCAAGCCATAGAGAATAAATGGATCTTGAAGAGGAAGACAGACGCTGATAGTAGTGTTACTATATACAAAGCTCGAATGGTCGAAAATAGTTTTTGACAAGTTCAAGGTGTTGACTATGATGAGATTTTCTCATTCGTGGCAATGCTTAAGTTTGTCCGAATCATGTTAACAAATTGCCACATTTTATGAAATCTGGCAAATGGATATCAAAACTACATTCCTTAGTGGATTTCTTAAAGAAGAGTTGTATATGATGCAACCAGAAGGTTTTGTCAATCCTAAAGGTGCTAACAAAATGTGCAAGCTCCAGCGATCCATCTATGGACTGGTGCAAGCATCTCGGAGTTGGAATATACGCTTTGATGAGTTGATCAAAGCATATAGTTTTATACAGACTTGCGGTGAAGCCTGTATTTACAAGGAAGTGAGTGGGAGCACTACAGCCTTTCTGATAAGTATATGTGAATGACATATTGTTGATCAGAAATGATGTAGAATTTTCTGGAAAGCATAAGGGAGAATTTTAAAATAGTTTTTCAAAGAAAAAATTACCTGTAAAGCTACTTACTTTCGGTGCTAGGATCGGTCAGATCGTGAAGACGTACAACTACATCACCCGTGTTGTCATAACGCTTCCGCTTATGGTCTACGAGGGTATGTGGACACCACTCTCCCCTCTCATTGTTATGCATCACCTAGATAGATCTTGCGTGTGCGTAGGAATTTTTTCGAAATACTGAGTTCCCCAATAGAGGAGCTGGCGCGGCGTCGTCGGGCGAAGGGGGCACACCGGCGCGGAGGGGCGATCGCGGCTGGGAGTGGCATGGGGAGCGGCAGTTGATGGCGCGCACGGGACAAGGGTGACCAGGCGGCATCGATGGTCGTGGGAGGCCGATGGCCGGCGGGTAGCAGCGCGGTGGTGGGCTCGCGGGCGCGCGGCCAAGCGGCTGAAGGAGGGCATGTCTGACGTGGTGACGCTGGGGTTGAGGGAGGCAGGACGAGGCGCAGCAGAGCGATGGCGGCACGAGAGTTGGGCGCAGGGCGAGGGCAGGTGTGGGGGGAGCTGAGCGGTCGCAGCCGTGGTCAGTGCGGTGGCGTGGCACGGGTGATGCGAAGAGCGGTGGTGAGGGGGCAAGGCCAGGCAGGGCAGCAGTGGAAGCAGCTGCTGCAGTGAGGGGGCACGGCGATGTGTGGGCAGTAGAAGCGCCGGAGAGGCGACGCACGAGCACGCGTAAGGACACTCGAGCATGTGCTCGGGCGCGTGACGGCACCAGCGAGCGCAGGCAGCGCGTGTTGCAAGGGGGACGTGGGCGCACGGCACGCGGTGAGCACGGCTATCAGGCGCACGCGCCAGAGCGCGACGGGGCGCAGTGACCGGGGGGAGAGGAGAGAAGCAAGGCTCACGGGCGGTGCAGGGGATTAGGGAGGGTCGACGAGGCTTGTTAGAGCCTTTGGGGAGGAGGACGAGGAGGCAACGACGACGGCAGGGGGGCGATGGGGCAGCTCCAGCGAGGTCCGCGGGCGGCAACGGTTGTCCGAGGCGATGGGGTCGTCCCCCGATCTAGATCTGGATCGGGGGAGGCGACCAACATGGGAGAGTGGGGGGAATCAGGGCATCGGTGGGTTAAGGTTTTCCCCCGAGGGTTAAAGAGAGGAGTGGAGAGGGAACCGGCTGGGGGACTGGCGGTCTAGAGGCCAACCGGGCCACAACCCAGCAGGGGGTTTCTTCTCCTTTATAGTTAGTTTTTTTTTCTTTTCTCTTTTGTTTCTCTTTTCCCGTTCTCACTTTTCTTTTCTGTTTTAATTTAGTTACACCTTATTTTTAGTTTAGTAAAATATGGCAATAACTCCTAAAATAATGTTTCGAATAACCCACTGCCATAGAAAGTTTACCCCGAACTAAAATAGTTTAGTATTTTGCAAAGTACCAAAGGCATTTATATAATTGTTTTTGCTACTACTAAAATCGTTATAGTGCATTTAAATATTTCATTTGAACTTGGGTTCTTCACCATAATTACCTATGCATTATTTGGCACAACCCAAACATTTTAGTTTTTATATTTGAAAACATTTACCGCTTGACTTGATTTTGAGTTTGAATTTGAATCGGTTTTGTATCAATGCAAGTTTATCAATGGTACCCGAGGTGATGTGGCATCATTAGCAGAGGTTCATTGTAGCTGAACTATCCAGGTGTCACAATTCTCCTCCACTACAAGAAATCTCATCCCGAGATTTAAGAGGGGAAGTAAGGGGGAAGGGATTTGGTTATGAAATTCTAATGAGGCTTCTCGGTCTTAGTTGGTCTTCTCAAAGAGATCGATCCATTACATTGATGTCTTCATTCCTCTGCTTTAGGTCATCATGATGAAGTCGTCATCCTTTCTATGGGGTCTTCATCGTACTTATGAATAGGTAAGGGGTAGCTTGACAATGATAGGATGCTATAAGCGTTAATCATCTCGGGGTTATCCCATGAGTGAGCACATGATTATCTCTCGAGTTGAACCAATAATACACGTCGAGAGGAAGGTAAGAAGGTACAATAAGAAGTTTCAAACGGATAGACAATCGTTCGACGTTTGAAACAAAGTGTGAAAGGGGGCCACAACAACGAGAATAAGTATTGCATCTAATACCAGAATATATCACAAGGAAGGTGGCCCTTGAATTACATAAAAATCAAGTGCGAGGAATAACTTTGGCAACAGGGGTGTACAGGAGAGTTAGTTCCGATCTTGTGGAACTATGGGTTATGGGCCCACCATGTGGGTTAAAAGTAGAAGGAGCGGTGACATCTTGCACGGCCATGATAGCAAGGCATGTCATAGGTTAGCCTATCAATTATGTCGACAACAACGTCGGTACCAAGGGCGAGGGATGAAGAGAACCATTTTCCTGCTCGTTGGAACGAGGCGGACCAATAGGCAAGGTTCTCGTCCATTGGTGGTACCGTAATGTTATCATCAATAGCAACAGGGTCTTACTGACATGGTTGTACACCAAGGTGTTTACATAAGTAGAAGAATATTACTGCTTAGATCATATAGATCACAAGAAAGGTTAATCGAACAAAGGAAAGGAAAAGTGATTATATATAATCAGAACAATGAAAGGAAATTTTGGTTATACTAGAGTATCAAGAGTATATCTTTCCCATCCATGTCAGGATAGCAAGTAGACAACCAATTAAGTAAAGGGGCAAGGGATTTAATGATGTTACCCATACAACAGTGCTTGGATAATCAATTAAGAAATATTTAGCATTGCGCTTCCTATGTTCTTATTGAAGAACGGAGTACCATGGACAAGCTTTGAGATAGCATTGACATGGTCTTCAAGCAAAGGTCATACTTTGGACGCACAAAGGATCCATTAGGAACAACTCATAGAATAAGTCTTATAATTTCCTCATCGAAGAATGGCTAGCCTTGCTAAAAAGGAAACTATATCAATAGGTCCTCTGATCAGGGGTGCTAGGCATGACATCACCTTACCAGGACATATAAAGACCAATGTTAAACTCTTAGAAATATGTTCCAACCATCATATCTAACGGAGATTCAGATCTGATTGGTTTCAGGATACCTCAGACTTAGGATGCCTGAGATGAAAAGGTGCAACACAAATTGACGAGATGACATTGTACGATCCTTGGGAAATGAACTATGGAAGCGAGTTCCAAAATAAGAGTTCATCAGTAAATCAAGAAGAGGATGAGGAGGTGGCTGATGGACTCAGCGACAATTCATCGAGATTTCCAAAGGATGGATTTCCACCATTATGTGGACAAGGAGAAAACATTTGTCATATCAAATGACATAATGATGTAAGCTCGAGGAAAACATACACAATTAAACATTGGTTGAAAAGTGCACCCGAAATATGGGCTTCGGTAACATGATCAATGTTAGTATGGTGATTTCATAACCAAAATACTTAGAATGAAACTATCGAACATTCACTTCAAAGCAACAGGGCTACTAGAAGTTTTAAATTCGCACATCATAGTTCAATTGTCGGTATGCCGGTTAGAAACAACACAAGAAAGAATGATGATGGTGAGAAGTATCACTATACCAAGAATTCTTAAGAGGTGGAACAATCCTCACAACATCCTTGACATAGAATATAGTAATACTTAAAAGGTAGAACATAATACAAGTTGGATAGCAAGTTGCATCCCTAACATGAACAAGTTTGTGACGAAAGGAAGGTAAGGATGTTGTCGATGGTATCCCAAATTACCAAGGGACAAGGATGGCACTTATCATCAAGAATTTGATTGATAATCTGGAAGGAGTCAAAATGTTGATGATGACCACGATTTTCTTTTTTTAAGAGGCTCCATGAAGTAGTAATTGAACAATGACTGCATCCAGCAAAAGGACTGATGCAGCGAGAGAATATTGGATCCACGGGAATGACACAAACTCAAAATCAAGTTCAATGTTCGACGTGAAACAATAAGACGAGGAAATTGACGTAAGCTTAGCTCGTCGTTGAAAGTTGTGCTCCGGGAATAAGGACTAGGTAGCATAGTTAATAATTAGCAGGATAATGATATAGCCAATCAGGCTAGGAATGATGTGATCAGGTACAAACTCCTAAGCAAATAAGATTGCTAAGAATTGTTGAATCATAGAGTGGACGCGATTCAGTTATCGGTGTCCTTGAGTGTTTAATAACTCAGACCCCGTGAAAAAAAACTAGAATCAGTGAGACTTTAGTACTTGATAATAAAAGAACTCGTAAGAAGTTATGCAGTTCCGTGATAATATCGATATACGAGGGGGTAATGCTCAATGACTGATCAAAATAGTGGTTGGGTTGGGGTATTGCTCTGTGGAAGACAAGTTCTTAAACTTGCACGAGAAATGGTATTTAAAGGAGAACATGGTCGGAACCACGATTGCAAAAGGCCAGATCCCAGATATAACATGAACTTATACCAAGGGAAAAATTGATTTAAGAGAAGCTTTAATGCTAAGATCTACGTCGTGACCATGGGCATGAACACAAAGTTCAAGGTCGACTCCCACTTCTTCAATGCATAACCTTTCATTCACTGCTCTTCCACGAAAAAGTTGTATGGTAGAAAAT